>NC_141534.1:164445000-164732500 GCF_021556685.1 Rattus norvegicus | reverse complement strand
CAATTCTGAGACTATTTTATAAAGCTATGTATGGTGGCACATGCCTATAATCCCAGCAATCAGGAGGCTGTATGGCAGCACACAACCATAATCCCAACACATGGAAGGTAGAGGCAGGAGGATCATCAAGGACATCTTCGACTATATAGTAAGTTTGGGGACAGCCTCGGATTCAAGAAACTCTATAAATAAATAAACCAACAACAACAACAAACAAATGAAAAGCAGTAAAATATATTTGGCAGCAGTCAGTAACAAAGTCACATAAATCAAAATATATTTGCAACAAAGCCAAGAAGAACCCAAAAGGGAAAAACAAATCACTTGTGGAGAATGAGAGAAAGCCTCATGGAAGAGGCAGTTACTTGGGTTGAGTGCTTATCACAGTTTGGATCTAGAATCTACCAAAGACCCATGTGTTAAAGGCCTGGTCCCCAGTTTGGTGTCATTGGGAATGGTGGGGCCTTTAATAGGTAGGGCGTAGTAGGCAATTTTAATGACATGAGAGATGAGCTCTTGAAGGAGATGATGGGATCCAGCCCACTCTCCTTCCTAGCCATGCTTCCTAGCCATGAAAGTCTATGACCCACACCACACCCCTGACATAATGTGCTGCCCAAAATGACAAAACCTCAACTATAAGCCAAGATAAACTGTTCTCTTTAGAAACTATCTCAGATCTGTGAGAGTAAAGGGAAGCTGACTCCTGGTATTAATGAAGAGGTAGAATTTTCATAGACAAAGGTACTCAGATTACATATAAGGTCCAAAAAGAAGAGCATAACATGTTTAGGAAATAGTCTGATGATTCATGGAAACAATAAATAATCTCGTCATCCAGTCACCATTCAAAAATATATTCTACACAGATTCGGTGCTATGAATGCAAAGATCACAAGACCTGGTTCTTACTCTCCACCAGCTAATACTTGATAGGACTGGAGACAAAACTGTCATCAGGCGTACCAGGTCCAAAGTATCTCCCTATCCCAATAAATGGCACTTCTGCTTTTTCAGTTAGTATGTTAGTTACTGTTCTCATTGCTGCAATAAAATACCTGACTAGAAGCAACTTAGAGCAGAAAGGATTCTTCAAGATGCAGGAGGCATGGAAGCTAGGGCTCAAGCCCTGGTTGTCAGAGCTCACAGCTGATCACACCTCAGAGACTAGTCACATTACATAGCAGACAAGAAGCTCTAAACCTTATGGTAGCACTTGCTTGTAGAAAATGCTGAAGAGGTACAGGCAAGAGGATCTGTACACCTGTCCCTAGTGACCAGCCCAGCGAGGCCTCATTTCTTAAAGGTTCCATGGCCTCCCAAAACAGTGCCACCAGCTGAGAACCAAGAGTTGAGGCTATAGGAAATGTTTCATACACAAGTTACTAAACCAAAAGTCTGATTCATCTTTGACTCCACCTTTACTTTCTAAAACTAATGCTAAGAACAGAAGAAATAGTCTTTCTTTGGGAAGAGCACATCAATTGATTATCTGATACCAAAAGCCCTGGAAATATAAATACAAGTAACATGCAGACTGAGCAGGTTGTATCCTTATCAGGTAGAACCTACAGAAAATTCTGGCGACCATGAAAGAATTATGTAAGAAGTGTTGAAAGAGTGGTTCTCTCCTCATTGTGTCACAGAAATCACCTTGTGCTCTCCTACCAAAGAGAAGAGGAAGGTGAGGAATAGAAGAATGGAGAATTCTGCAAAAACATCCCAATAATCAGAGGGTCAAATGATGAAATGGACAGACTCTGAGGAATCACACTATCGTCCCCAGCTAACAATCAGGAGAGATGCAGCAATAAAATGTTCTCTGACCCATTACTATCTACTTGGCCAATTCTTAGGCCCAACTGAAATGTCATCAACTCTATAAAGGTTTCCTAGAATCTTTCAGTCACTTCTATGTATGGTTCTTAGAAAGTCTATCTGAATAGTCACTCTGACTTACGAAAAGTCCTTGTTATACTTTTTCTCGCCTTTAGATTAAAAACCTCCAATAAAACACAGACACCACCATGCATGTCTATGAAATGATACAAACTATAAATACTTTTTTTTTTCAGGTAGGTTGTCTTAATTATGGTTTCACTGCTGTGAAAAGAATCTGTCCATGACCAAAGCAACTCTTGTAAAGGAAAACATTTAATTGGGACTGGCTTACAGTTCAGAGGTTAATTCATTACTATCATGGTGCTGGAAGTGGAAACATGGAAACATGAAGTGTGCAGGCAGACATGGTGCTAGTGAGGTAGCTAAGAGTGCTACATCTGGATGCCCAAGCAGTAGGAAAAGAAAGTGAGCCACTAGGCCTGGCTGAACTTCTGAATCCTCAAAGCACCCCCTGCGGTGACACACTTCCTCCAAAAAGGCCAAACCTATTCCAACAACACCACACTTCCTGATAGTGCCATTCCCTATGAGTCTACTGAGGCCATTTTCATTTAAACTACCACACAGGTTCTTGAAAGAGAACCTAAACTTACTTTAAACTCTCATTCCTCCACTCCTCAGGTGCTGGGATTACAGGCACTCTCTATTACCACTAGCATAACAGCGAGTCACAATCGGTAGAATATGCTCTTCTCAGTTTTAGCTTTGACCTTTCACAGGTATGATATGTAGTATGATATCTCGTGTTGTCCCAAGACAACATGCAATCACAGGAATGAGTGACTGATACTACAGAGTGCACTGTGGTGTACTATTATGTTCAGTAAGTTGGATGCATTAAATTTTTTTTAACTTACAATGTTTTCTATTTAAAATGGCTTTATGGTGGAGCATGCCTATAAGTCCAATACTCAGGAGACTGAGGCAGGTAGAACAGGAGCTCAGAGTCATCCGTGGCTACATGTGTTTGAGAACTTCTGGGCTACATGATGCCCTGCTTCAAAAAAAATGAACAAACAAGGCAAAGATAAAGAAAAAGAAGGAGGAAGAGGAGGAGCTCATCATGGCTCTTGCTATGCAATCTGAGTTCAGACCCCTAGAACCCACATGAGAAAAGATGGATACAGTAACATGCACATCTGTAATCCCAGCATGCGTCTACAGGAAAATAGGAGGTAGAAACAAAGGAATTCCCAGAAGCTCACTGGTCTGCTAACCTGTCCTGTGCAACAGTGAACAAGAGAGACCAAGATGTAGGGACTGACAACTGAAGTTGTCTTCTGACCTCCACAACATGCAACAGCATGCATGCAACCCAACTCACACACACACACACACACACACACACACTCACACACACACACTCACACACACACACACTCACACACACACACGCACACACACACTCACACACACACTCACACACACACTCACACACACACGCACGCACACACACACACTCACACACACACACGCACACACACACTCACACACACACACTCACACACACACACACTCACACACACACACACACTCACACACACACACACACACACACACACACACACGCACTCACACACACACACAAGATTTTAAATGAATAAACATGATGATTTTATGGGGACATACGCCCACCATTTTAAGTAAAGAACATTTATACTCTTTCCCCAGACTCCCTTAGGCTTTAAGGTAATGATATGACACACTTCTAGCCAGGATACTTTTTATGAATTCAAGGGAAATGGTTACTTTCAATTGTAAAATAGGACACAGAAGTAGTGCTAGTTCCTCCTTTGCCCCATTCTTCCTTTCTCTGGTTCTTCCTTCTACTCTACCCGAGTAGGGAAAGACAAAGCGCCTGGTTTCCAGGTTCTTGTATATTTGAGCCCATGCAGCCATCAACCACCTTCCTCTTTAAGAAATTTTATCTTTACTTTTTTAAACTACTATTAGGTTCTCTACTATACTATAGCTAAAAATACTTCTTATCTAAAGCAGCAAAATAGAAAAAAAATGAGAAAAAAATTATCCTTAGTAGTCAAAATCACCAATTCCTTATCAGCCATTTGTTTCTCAATTATTATTGTCATTATTATTGCTTGTAGTCACTGGTCCCTAAACATAACTGAATTCCACTTATTACCATTACAGAATAGATTACAGAAGCTGTGAGTAGATATAAAAGGACTTTATACTTTATAATTTTTTATATTCCCAGTAAGTTCTTTAAACAAAACATTCAGGAAAAAATAAACATTAACCTATTTTTAGAATGACATCCAGGATATTTATGCATATAAAATATACAACTTATTACTCAGGTAATAAAAACAAAACTGTAGCATACTACCAACTTCTCATGCTAAAAGCAGCCATAACAATTCAGGATCAAATTTTGTTCTGACAGAACTGGAAGTCAAGCCAAACTTTTCACACTATCCAAACACTCTCTGTGGATAAAGCAAACAGTGTTCGTTAAGAAACATATTATCCATTAAGGTGAGAGCTGGGAATTTTTTGCAAAAGGCAAAATATTTAAGGTTTTGTGGGTTATCTATCTGTCTCAACTATTCAACTCTTACCTTCTTTGTGTAAGGTTAGCCACAGACAATATATAAATGAACACTGTACCTGTGATCCTACGAAACTTTTATGACAGAACCAGGCAACATGTCAGATGTGTCCCAGAGGCAGCAGCCAAGGATTCTTTGGTTAAGTAGCAGGCCTAGATGACCAAGTAGAAAATGAACTCGCTAAAGTATAATGGGTAGCTCACAAACATGGAAATGAAGGGGAACAGGCTTAAGGCTAAACTTTCAGAGCAAAGCACAAAGCTACACTGAAGAACTAGTCCAGTGAAGAGACTACTGTAGCTCCTTCAGCTCACTAGATTCACCTTCACTGAAACTCAGTACCCCATTACTTTCTTACCGAGGTTCTCAAGTTCCAAGTGTGGTGTAGGCATATTAGACTTTAAAACATAGGTCACTGCCTGAGCCTCAGAGCAACCTACATTCATACCATGGAACACATTCCCTACTCTCCCCTGTACATACAAATAAATGAACGTATGTTTTAAAATTAAAATTTAAGAAGTCAACTTTAGGGGCTGGGAAGATGACTTCACCAAGTACATGCTACCCAAGTCATACCTAGAACTCATGTAAAACACACATGGAGCACCACATATGGATCTGAAATCACAGCACTAGAAGGTGGTGAGAGACAGAGACAGGGAGATCCCTGGAGCTCGCTGGCCAATCAATATAGCCAAATTGATGAATTTACCTTCAGTGAAAAACCCTCTTTTCATATAGACAGCAATTAAGGAAGACTCAGCAAGTACCTCTGACTTCCACTCACTCAAGCACATGTCCTTTTGTACATACACCACACACACACAATTTCAAGTTAGCTTCATTACATTAATTTCACAAATGAGAAAAAAATGAGATACAGAAAGCTTAAAACTTGACAAAAACCATAAACCTAAATAATACCACAATTTGAAACAGAATCTACTCCACTGTACTAGATTTCTATGCTACTTCCCAATTACTGAAAATAAGATTTTCTTCCTCTTTAGTTTCAGTTACCACTAGGCAGCTATCTTGAGTGAGGAACACTTTCTTGTCCCTTAGGATGAATCATAATAACAGTCACATAGATAAAGATAAACAAATACCTTGACTCCATTCCTGAAGAGATAGAAATTTCCTAATCTCAATTTTGAAATTGCTTTACAAAAAAAAAAAAAAAAAAAAACCTTGACTGAGAGGCCAGCTGTGGTGGTGCATGCCTTTGGTCCCAGCATTTGGGAGGCAGCGGTAGTTGGATCTCTGTAAGTTTGAGGCCAGTCTTGGTTATGTAGTAAGTTCCAGGCCTGCCAGGAGTGAGATCCTGTCTCAAGAAATAAAACCTTGAGTAGAAACACAATCTCAAACCACTCCTTCTTTACTAGTCACTGCTGTGATCACAAAAGAACAAATAAAGATAGAAATAGGAAAGGCCATCCAGAGCTGCCTCCCCTGGGGGTCCATCCCATATGAAGACCCCAAACCCAGACACTATTGCTGAGCCAAGAAGTGCTGGCTGACAGGAGCCTGATAGACTCTGCCAGAGCCTTACTGATACAGATGTGGATGCTCACAGCCAACCATTGGACTGAGCAGGGGAACCCCAATGAAGAAATTAGGGAAAAGACTGAAAGAGTTGAAGGGATTTGCAACCCCATAGGAAGAACAACAATATCAACAACCAGACCCCCACCCCAGAGATACCAGGGACTAAACCACCAACCAAAGAGTACACATGGAGAGACCCATGGCTCCAGCTGCATATGTAGCAGAGGATGCATTGTCTGGCATCAATGGGAAGGGAGGCCCTTGGTCCTGTGAAGGCTCCATGCCCCAGTGTAGGGGAATGCCAGGGTGGTGAGGTGGGAGTGAGTAGGTGGATGGGGGAGCACCCTCACAGAAGCAGGGGGAGAAGGATGGGATGGGGGGTTGCTGAGGGGAAACTGGGAAAGGGGATAACATTTGAAATGTAAATAAAATATCCAATTTTAAAAAGTAGAAAAGAAAAAAGCTTAAGAAGGGGCTGGAGAGATAGCTCAGAGGTTAAGAGCATTGTCTGCTCTTCCAGAGATCCTTAGTTCAATTCCCAGCAACCACATGGTGGCTCACAACCATCTGTAATGGGATCTGATACCCTTTTCTTGTATGCAGGCAGAATGCTGTATACATAATAAATCTTTTCTTAAAAGCTGAGAGAGAGAGAGAGAGAGAGAGAGAGAGAGAGAGAGAGAGAGAGAGAGAGATTGAGATTAATTTTCAAAAAGTTACAACTTAGGATGGAAAAGACAAGGCCTGCTGCTATGATTAGAACACATAGACAAGCCAGTAAACCCTAAAAAGTGAGTTCTCTCTATTCCCTCCTTCCCAGACACCTCCACCATCCTGTAAGAAACCCAGCCTAGATTGCTTCCTTTCTCCATACAAGTCCAACATAAGCAAAAACAACGCAAACTAAGTCACTGAGAAAGTCTACAGTCCTTCTTGACCTAAGTGGCTCTGCAGACAGACTGAATGGCACACAGGCTTTCAGGTGTCATATGATGACACAATGTGGGCCTTCAGGCAAATAGACTTTTTGATACAGTGACATGCCTATTATTTGCAGCTTTGACTACCCGTTATTTGCTCATGGTCAGGAAGTCTTAGTATGATAGTCTAAGAAAAAAAAAATGATACACTTAGAATTTACAAAAAGAGAGAATAGTGAGACTATGTAATCTCAGAAAGAGCTCCGGCACAAGATATACTTTTAGATCCTGTGGAGTCCAGGATCTAATAAACTTGTTCCTGTACTTAAAAGCTTCTCAGCTCAGTGAAGGGTAAGAATGGATCTCAAATGAAAGCAACAGATTCATCACTACCCAAAACTTGTTCTCTCCACAAGTGCCATCAGCCTTCCCAAGTCTTCCTATGTATCCGCTAGATGCAGGGAATGAGTTGAGAACACTGAATGAGCAAGCAAACTAATCAGGCCAACAGATATTCAGAATTAATCACAAAAAATGAAGAACGTAGAAAGTACTTCAGCACAGGGAATTAATTCTGACTACCAAAAGCTGAAAGGCTTTATCAAGTATTTCCTCCTTCCCCTCAGGATATTCTCCTCAGTACACGGAGTTTCGAATAAGCCAGACCAAACAGTCTGTGATAATTGCTAAAGTTCAACGAAAAATAAAACAATGATGAGGATGAGTAGCTGCTATGGGACAGTGCAAGAACTGTCAACAAGAGCAAACTTTATCCTTCCTTTAAAAGGACCTACATGGCCCATAACTCCAGGATCACATGGCCATATATAATGTTAAGAGTAAAGCTGAGGCTAGACTCTAAGTCCCTTATTCCAGCATTTCTTAACCTATGGGCAATGACCAGTTTGGGGTCAAAGAGCCCTTTCATAGGAGTCACCTAAGATCATTGGAAAACACAGATATTTACATTACTATTCATAACAGTAGCAAAGTTACAAAGTAACAATGAAAATAATTTTATGGTTGGGAGGTCACCACAACAGGAAGAACTATGTGATAAAGTCATGAGACCAGCAGACTGAGAACCACTGCTTATCCCCTTTATGCTACATAGAGCTTATAGGCTACCGGAAAGATCCTTTCGTGAAGATGGTAAGCTTATACATCTGATACTGACTAAATGTCAGGTTATACAGAAGAAAGGAGAAGGTGATGAGCTTCAACTGAGTCAGAGCTTCTTCTAAGCTTTTTGGTGAGGTTTACAAGATATTAGCTTCTTTTGGCATTTGGTGAGGAAGAACTTAGCAGAGAGTCTCCTATTTCAGAGGAAAATAAGATTCACTTATTAAGTACAAAGCTTAAGGACCCCAGATTTTCTTTCAACACTAGGATATGGCTCTGTTATTCTAAAGATCCTTGCTCCCATTTTGGTCCAGTCCTTTGAGTGTTCAAACAATCAATGACCAAATTAGTCTCAGACCTACTGTCTCCTCCAGTGTTCAGGAATGTTTAGGCTGTGGAAACAAGCAAGAACTGTCAACAAGAGCAAACTTTATCCTTCCTTTAAAAGGACCTACATGGCCCATAATGTCGAGATCTTGTCAGACTTGGAAGTTGAATCCAGTTTTGATTCTTGATTCTGTCCTCTGAGCTGGTTATGTAGTTCTCTGATCTGGACATTTTAATCTATCAAATGGGGATAAACAACTACTATGAAGTGTCACAAAAATAATATTTAAAATGCAAACAATACATTGAAGACCTAAAATATTCAGATCAATTCCCATGTGAAGATTCAGGTGTGGTTACATGTCCTATAACTCATCCATGGGGGTTGGGGGAGAAAGATTGCTGGAACTTGATAGCCAGCAGCCCGGCCAAAAACAAAAAAACAAAAACAACAAAAAATTTTAAAAAAAAATGCTTTTAAAGGGTAGGTCCAGGCTTAGTAAGAGACCTTGTCTCAAAGGAATAAAGCAGAGAGCAACAAAGGATGCCTGCTGTGCTCATCTGCACTCTGTGCACGCACCTACAGATGTGCACCTATTACCACACACAGAGCACCTGCTGCATGATTTCACTTGCAGGCAATATCTACCCAAAGTAGGTAAATCAAATCTACAGAAACAAAATAAATTAATAATTGCCTAAGATTAGGACAATAGGGTTATTGGAGATTAAGTTGAAAGCTAATGGGTTTCTCATAGGATGGCCAAATATTTTAAAACTAGATTGTAGCACCAGTTGTATGAACAACTCTGAATAAACTAAAATAGCACTCAACTGTATGTACTTTAGATGGTATGTGAACTCTATCTTAATAAAACTGCTAGAGGCTGGGGATGTGACTCGATTGGTAGAGTGCTTGCCTAGCATACATGAAATCCCAGGTCCCATCCTCAGAACTGCACAAAATCAAATATGATAACATAGCCTTGAAATTTCAGGGAAGTAGAGACATCAGGATCAGAAGCTCAAGGTCATCCTGGTCCAGTGAGTTGAGGCCACCCTGGGCTACATGATACCCAATCTCAAAAGACAAACAAAAATAAAATAAATCTGTTAAACATAACAAAGCCATGCAAAAGCAACTACTGAGTATAAGAGGCTGGCCTACATTAAGACTCTTCCACTCATTGCTTATATAATCATGACTTCTCATTGGACCTTACCCCTACCTTTGCAAAACTGGTAGAAGATTAGGATAAATAAACAAACAAACATGAAAATACTTTACATACAGTTGAAGTACTAGAGACACTTCTTTTTGTTAATAAGCATCTCTTGTAACTAGTATTAATGACAAAAAATACTGAAACTGAAAGACAAAACATTTCCTTACTTTATTTAAGTAGCTTTGTCGCTTTCCCCCATAAGCTAGAGAAAATGAACACCTATTAGAAACTTTAAGGTATATGCATTCACACATTCAGACCTGGCCACATCCCCCTTGCCAACAAAAAAGGTTACCCAGATATGACGGTGAGTGTCTTTACAGCATTTGGAAGGTAAAGACAGACAGATCTTTGTGACTTAGAGGCCAGTCTAGTTCCAGACACATACAGCAAGGGTAATAGTGAATCGGTTTTGTTTGTTTTTTTCTTCCCTATAAACTAACCTTCTGTTTTAGCTGGTGTGCTTTGACAACTGTGTTGCCACTGAAATAGGAAGAAGTTGTCAAGAATAGTAGTTGTAACATGACTTCCAGTTCTGGATTGACGGGGATAGCACAGCATCCCTGGTCCTCCAGAGACATTTATTCTATGGTCAGAGGCTGTACTAGAAGGACATTATTTATGAGCAAACAGAATGGAAAAGAGAAAAGAACAGTTGTTTATCACTTTTGTTACATAAAATCACTTAGCCCCAGTCACAAGAAGCATGAACACAAGCAAGCAGCATGTGGTTTTCAAAGAATTCAGGGCTCAATAACAAAAAAAAAAATCAGAACTTGTCCCAAACTACTACTAAATTGCTATATAATCTTAACTAAATCAACCTCAGTTGATCACTTTCCTTCCCGTGTGCTTACTGGGCGATTCAGTATTTTCACAAGTAAGGAAACAACTACACGCAAAAGTCTGCATACAACAAAATTGTCTCTATGCTTACAGAGTTACAAGACAGAATACTAAAGCTGGAAATTTAAAAAACAAAAACCCTCCAATTATAACATAATTGTAACTTGTGTCCCAGAGCCAATACAAATCAGTTAGATGTGGAAATTTTACCAACAAATTCCAGATTACAAATTAAAAGTAGCCTCTCTCAGCTCTCTTTCCAACATAAACAGGCTCAGTATTTCTCTGTCACCTTACTATACAGTTCAGCTGAAGGTATTATGTCTATCCTAAATAGACAAGATATGTAACCAGTGCCAGCCAGCTCAAGGTGTTACCATGTATCTACACAAGCCTCTTTCTCAGTGTCTGTCTGTCTGTCTGTCTGTCTGTCTGTCTGTCGACAGGGTCTCACTATGGAGCCCTGCCTGTCCTGGAACTCATTCCATAGACCAGCTGGCCTTGAACTCAGAGATCAGCACTTTAATCCCAAATGCTGAGGTTAAAAGCACGCACATCACCATCTCGCTTCTTTCTCAGTTTCTTAAACCACAACTAGAAATAATACTGGTATTGTTGGAAGGAAAAAATAGAGAAAAGTACTCTGAAAATTATAATGCTTTATTAGATAAACAAGACTAAAGCCTTAGAAAGAAATTAAGCCTTTACCCCAGTGTGCTACAATGCTTAGCAACAGGTATACAACAAAATCTATAGCCCATGACAATATAAGAACAATGTCACAGACTGAGTGTAAGATTGAGTTCAAATAGCAGACAGGTCAGGCACTTAGGGCAACCCCTAACAACACATACTGTAACAACATTAGCACCTATTAATTCATGCATGCAACCTTTTTTCCCTCCGTTTTCTACTCTATAAAACTGTGATAACAGTACTTACCTCAGAATTATTATATGGATAAAACAAGCTATTATACTTAAGGTTTACAACAGTGCCTGGCACACAGTAAATACTTTAGGAGATCAAATTAATATTAGCTTTATCTTCTAGTTATCCTCACAATTTATATAGAGTACTAAGTCTCAGTTACAGCTGATTTTGGCCCACAATGACATTTAGCAGTATCTAAACAGTTCTGATTGTCATGACTTTGTGGCATATTGATTTCCAGTAGATTAATGACAAGGGCACTACTAAAGATCTAATGATGGAGCTGGAAAAATGGCTTATTGCAAAAAGAGCTTTCCACACAAGTATGAGGACCTGAATTCAGGTTACCAGCACGCAGATAAAGACCAGACATTGCAGCACAAACCTATAACCCCAGAACTGAGTAGGTATAGACAGAGAAATCTCTGTGGCTTACTGTAAGGCTAGCTCTAGGTTCAGTGAAAGACACTGTCTCAAAATTAAGATGGTGAGGTTGGAGATGTCTCAGCTATTACAAGCACTTGTTGCTCTTGCAGAGGATCCAGGTTCAATTCCAAGCACCCACGTGGTGGATTCACAACCATCCATAACTCCAGTCCCAGGGGATCCAACAGACATACATTTGGTGAGCATACAAGCAAGCAGATAAAACATCGTAAAGTAAAATCTTTTTAAAATCTTGTTTTGTTTCATTTTTTTAAAAGGGTAGAGAACTAGAAAAAGGAGCCTACAGTTGACTGCTGGTCTCCACATGCAAATGCACAGTAAGCACACCTGTCCACACACACAAATATACCACACATGTACACATACACAATTTTAAAAAAATAAACATCCTATTATTAACAGGATGGTCCCATATCCACCCAACAGAGAATTCTATTACATGAAATAACAAATCCCGAGGTTGAGAAGTGAATATAGATTAAATACAACTGTAAAACTCAGCACTCAGAAGGCAGGAAAATCATGAGTTCAAGGTCTCTATATAAAACAGATCACACAGAAGTTCTACCTTCTGACCACCTCTGAACTGATTTAACACACGAATCTATCTTCTAAATCTTATTAAATGGGGATAAACATTTTAGAGCTCCCTTTACCAAAACTCAGAATGGGCAAGAACTTTACAAAAGAACAAAGATCTGTGGGAGAACAGCTATTCTTTTCTCCTGTGCCTGGGCTACTGTTTTTCCAGGAGCTAATACAAAGGTACCTTGTGAGTACGTATTCTCTCTTCTCCTCTTCCTCTCTCCACCATTCCACAGGTTTAAAACCAAGATCTAGTTCCTTCATCAGAGAACAGACACTAGTGACCTCTTTCCTCACATTCAGAGTTGCCCCAGAGCTCCAGTTTGGACTGTGGATCAGAAGGCCTTCCTCCTTACCTTGCCCAGGGATCCCTTTCATGCAGAGTCACACCTACTGCTACCCCTTCCCAAGATTAGGCAGATGTTCTCCAGAGAAGCCTGGGTTGGACAATGTGAAGTCATTTCCTTTCCCCAGCTTACAGGAATGAACTGGGCTCGGGGAGGGGCCAAAGGCAAGTTGTAACAGCTTACTTTGGACTTTCTCCCCAGGAAGTAGCTTTGAAGAGAAAGAATGACTGTGGGTATCTTAGTGAGAGAAAACATGGAGAATGGGCTTTAGAGAGTGACCAACCAACACATACGGATATTTATCAAGTATTTCTCACATGTAGTTCTTACCAGTATTTCATGGGGCAAGTGCTTCACAACTCTCTCTCTCTCTCTCTCTCTCTCTCTCTCTCTCTCTCTCTCTCTCTCTCTGTGTGTGTGTGTGTGTGTGTGTGTGTGAGAAAACATTAAGCAAGTGTTCATTATGTGCCAGCCACTGTCATAAACTTACCTCACTCAGTCTTCACAAGCAGCTTGAGATTACTATTTACCTTAATTGCAGAGATGAAGAAAGTAAGGGTAGGGGGTAGCTAGCTTGCTACTCATACACCCACAAAATAGTTACAGCTGAAATTTATTCCTATATTTTTTTTAAGCACAAGAAAGGTAAGCTGCCATGATAATTAATTTCATGTGCCACAGGCTGCCCAGATTAAATGTCAGTTATATTGTTGGTGTATTTGTGGGTGTTTCAAGATTACATTAGTATCTGAATCCATGGACTCAGCAGAGTGCCCTCTTCTCTGCTAATGGATATTGGCCAGGCTTTTAGAACCTGTGCGGAACAAAAGGTAAATGAAGGAGGAATTCACTTCTTTCAATTCCTGCCTGTCAGTCTGAGACATATATCCTATCCTCTCTTCTTTCAACCCTCAGAAAAGGATTTAGATCATCTGCTGCCCTAATTCATAGGCCTCCAGACGAATATTAATAAATGTCTGGATTCCTGGGTTTCTAGTTGGAAAGTAGCATCCTCTATAATTGTAAAAGCCAAAGCCACATAATAAACATTTGAGGGAGAACTTCTACTAATACAGCTTTCAACTACTTTCCTGAACTATGTGTTTTGTTTTGTTTTTTTGAAATGTCTCACCCTGTAACCCAGGATGGCCTCAAACTCACCGAAATCCTTGTGCTTGGGACCACAGACATACCTAGTAGAATTTTTTTTTGTGGTTTTTTTTTTAATATATATATAATAAAAACTTTTGGGTTTTCTGAGAACTTTTTTGTTTGCTTGCTTATTTACTTATTTCTAGAGACAGGGGCTCTCTTTATACCCTAGGCTGTTCTGGAACTCACTATGTAGACAAGCCTGGCTTCGAACTCAGAAATCTACTGTATGCCACCACTCTTAGCTTCCACTGGAAACTTTTTAATGCATAGTTTTAAAGAACCATTTATCCTTACATAAGCTTATATTGGGGTTTGATTATATTTCCTCATGTATAGTTTAGTAACAACCATGTTAATTACTGAACATATAGTTCCTATGTACTTGTTTCTGCTCATTTCCCAACACCTAAAATTTAATGTTACTAAAATCTTAACCTTACTTGTGCATTGACTCACGTAGGTCTGCCATGTGTTCAAGGTTACAAACCATGAGCACTACTAGCCTTAGACCTTCGCACTTTCTCCTAAGGATTCTCAGGATAAACTTGACATGGGAAATTTTAGTCTTTAGATGGCAGAATCTCAATACAGTGGGGGAAGGGAAATACAGACTGCATGTGGAGGTCAGAGGACAACTCAAATCACCAGGCTTGGCAGCAAGTAACTTTACCTGCTGAGCCGTCTTATCAGCTTAATACTTAACTTTTGCAAGACTGCCTTCTTTGAATATTTATTCTACTTGCTGTCTGTATCACATAGCAGGCAATTCCATAAGCTTTGTCTTAGGTACTCGTGCATCAGATTTGTTCCAGACTCTGTCACACGTCTTTAAGGGAAAAAATATGTCCTAAAATGGAGCAAAGTGACTCAATCCTATAATTCCAGCACCTGAGGGACAGCAGCAGCAGAACGGCCAACCTGGACTCCAGGCTGACTACATAGTGAAACTCTGAGGAAAAAAAATCAAGGAAGAGAAAAAGAGGGAGAGGGAAGGATGGAGGGGGAAGAGAAAGAAGGATAAGGGGAGGAAGAGGAAGAGATTCTTAAACTGCTTTAATGCCAACCTACATACAATAAGAACAAATTTTACATTGAGTCCTAGCACACGCCTATGCATGCACGTGCATACATGAAAATCTAAATGTAAAACTGCAATAAAGCTTCATAAAACAGTCTGTACTCAGCTGGGGGTAGAGGATGCATACAGGAGGATGTCAGAAATTCCAGCTGTGAAACTCCTAATGCTTGAGTGTTAGCATTCTTAAAACCAACCTAGCACTTTAAATCCACAATTTAATAGTTATAGCTTAATGGTCTGAAACAACACTGACCTTGAGAAACTCCCATATTAAAAGAGGCAAAAGACATGAAAAAATTAATTACATCAGAGCTAGCATTTCAAAAACTGTATGTCTAGTAATCCAATCCAAGATCTAACCCAGGTCTGCTGCCCAGATCAAATATCAAAATTCTTTCAGTACAACACAGTCCCAATCCATGTGGTAATGTCCCTAAAGAGGCACATTTCCATTGAGAGATGTAAAGTAAACTGGGTGGTGTGGCACACACCTTTAATCTCAGCATTTAGGAGGCAGAGGCAGGCAGATCTCTGAATCTGAGACCAGCCTGGTACACAGAGTGAGTTTCAGGACAGCCAGGGCTACAGAGAGAAACCCTGTCTGAAGGGGGAAAAAAATTAAGGGAGCAAAAGGGGAAAGTTCAGTGGCTGAGCTTTCTGACCCATGTCTAGAAGTCGGAATTCCCCATGTTTTTACAGAAGTTAGACATTTTGTTTATGTCTAAAGTAGTCTATAAACTCTGTGATCCATAAATGCTTGTAGGTGAAATTCTTTACTTTCTCTTATAAAGTTGAAACAGTTTGATATTTTTAAGATGAAGTGTATATTAGATGTTTTATTTTGTTTTGTTTGCAGTGCTGGGAATTGAACCCATGGCCTTACACATGCTAAATAAGTGCTCTGAGCTATATTCCCACTCCTGTTGTATTTTAATAGAATCTGTCATTCCTAATAGAAGTCTCAAAGTACACAGGCCACATGGTGCTTAAAGATAAGTTTCAGATATTGCTTACAGTTTCTCTAAGAAAACTGCCCATGGAAAGAAATTCAAGAACTGGAATTGCTACTGGAAGCAAGAATTCTAACCACATTTTACAAGAGAATTTCTGTATGGCCTTGAATTATTCATCTACAAAACAGTAGCAAGACTAATAATCAGTAAAGCATCTTTATTACTAAAGTGAGAAAAAAACATGCAAAACTAAGTAAAACAATCTTTGCTAAAGATAAGGATGATCTGAGGTCCTAAAACTAAACTTCTTGATCTCTACCTTGCACAACATTTTCAAGCTGGAAAAAGAATGGAAAAGTCAAAAACAATGTTCTGTTTCACCAGTCTCATTTCATCTGTCTAAGCCTGTTTCCTCATATAAGAAGCCAGTGATTAGAAACCACAGAGGTGTGTATTTTCACTTTCAGAGACAAAATTCCCATCGTGAAAATGACCACAGCAGTCCAGCTCTCTACTGTGGAAGAATGTTAGCAGATGTGGGAACTATTTGGTAAGAACCCTACATACTGAATCTAAACATAAAGTAAAAGCTGTGCTAAACGCCTATTTGAAGAAACTATTTTAGTTTTAAAATTCTCCAATTCTCTTGGACCACAATAGTTGAAGGACTAATCTTTATCAGACTATGCTAGGGATAGGAAAAGGCCTAGAGAGCTTTCTGGTCCTTTGCATCCCTCTCTCCTATGTCTCTACCCCAACACAATTCCACTGACTCCAGGGAGCAACATGATTCTACTTGTCTTCTCTTTTCAGGGCTTTTTCTTAAATTATAGAGAAGAAAAGAGGAGTTAAATTGTAAAAGAAAAGAGTCAGGTATATTTGCAGGTAAGTACCATGATCTACACCAGAGAAGACATCTAAAGAGATCAGGAATATATAATAAGATACTGCTCTATCAAACAGTAGGCAGCCACTAGTCAGTGGTTCCCTAAACTGCTACATAAAAGAGCATGAGACAGAGGAACCCAGTATGGATATTTACTAGCCTCAGACACCCATACTATTATAAACTACCCTTGTCACTGGTAAACCAGGTTATTATAAGCTGAGCTGCCAGGTGCCTCTACTAGACAACCTTGAGGCATCTGTTAATTCACTCAGAGTCTGAACAATTCCAAAGACAAACCGCCAGTTCAAGCGAAATAAATGTATCTATATCTAACAAGACTAAATTTTATTGAATACTAATTCTTGCTACTCTGGCATAAACTATTTTTATTTGTATTTTTACATTTTATGCGAGTACACTGTCGCTGTTTTCAGACACACCAGAAGAGGGCGTCGGATCCCATTACAGATGGTTGTGAGCCACCATGTGGTTGCTGGGAATTGAACTCAACCTCTGGAAGAGCACTCAGTGCTCTTAACCACTGAGCCATTTCTCCAACCCTATTTTTAAATTTTTAACTACCATCTATCCAAAATTCACAAGACATATGAATGAAAATAGCAAAACAAAACCACAGAATCAACTACCTAAGGCTCACAGGGGTTCAAGGACTGAACTGACAATTAGGGAGCCTACATGAGACTGACCTAGGCCCTCTGCAAATGTTATGGACATGTAGCTTGGTCTTCTTATGGACTCCTAACAATAGGATCACAGGCTGTCTCTGATTCTTCTGCCTGCTTTTAGGAGCCTTTTTTCTCCCACTGGGTTGCCTCACCCACCCTTAATATGAGGAAATGAGCCTAGTCTTATTGCAATTTGATATTCTATCATATCAAGTTTAGTTGAAATCCCTGGGAGGCCTCCTTTTCTGAAGGGAAATGGAGGATGGGATCTGATGGGTGGGTGAGGGGGAGGGACGAGGAGGAGAGGAGGGAAACAAACAAAACTGAGAGAAGAATAAAAATAAATACATTTTAAAAGAGAGCAATCTCCTAAACAGTGTCAACTGCAGGCCTCTCTTCTCTTGCCCACCCCCCAACTCCCCATAGAGCAGAGCCTGTCCCATGCCCTCTGTCTTTCCAAGGAAGATGTTTATCCCTCAAGACATGGAGAAGCTGTACCACTTTAGGGACAGAAGATATATCCATTGGTAACGAATGCCTATGTCTGCCAACCCTTTAAAATAAATAAAAATTCTTAAAAGTGAAAGGGAAGAGAAAAAGAAAATCTAGGTTTCTTAAGAGTCATCCAGGTATGCTGTTCTGTTGCTGTACCTGCAGAAATAGAGAAAAGAGGGTACTCTTAGGCTCCTTGCCCTGCAACATCAAAAACCAACCTTTTTCTTTCTTCTGAAAACTTTAAGACTTTTAATCAATACAGCCATCCATTTCCAAGACTTTTTTAAAAGCTTCAAAGTCTCTTTACAATCAGATCTCACAGTAACCTCAACATTTAAGCAAAAGTAGAACTACTGTGTCTGAAGCGGACATGGGTAAGACCACTTCCTCAGTTTCTTCCCACTTTCCAAACTTAGCCAGTACCTGTGAGAGTCTCTTTCAAAGCCCTGACACTCTAGCTTAACGTCCTGAAGTCAGAGAGAGAATAGGACTTAAGAGTCACACAGTCAATCGATGCCAAACTGGAATGCAAGACCACACTGACTTCAAGGTCAGTCTGTGTCCATCTCCCCACACTTCTCCTTAAGAGATCAGAAGATGAATGGTTTTTAAAATACCAAGTACTAAAGACAAGCACAGTTCTTTCAAATAATTTTCACTGCTAAAAAAAATTAAAATGTTCAGACTAGTGAGGATGATTTCACCTCGCACTAGACAGTAAAGAAATCCTTGGTGCTTCCAACTCTCACCAGTGTCCTCTTGTTTGTAGAAACAGACATTATTATTAACTTAGAAAGATCCTTAGCACATAAATGAGACCCAGGAGACTTCTGAAGGATGAGTCCCTGCTACCCGCATCCCCAGAAGCCATCCCTTAAAGACATACAGGGATTCTCCCCATATCTACCAAACCTAGAAAATGGAACAGATATCAGAGCTTGCTTATACTCCCTTATAAATATTGTAGATAACCCAGGTCCCAAAGTTGGAAGCAATCTTTACCCACCTAGAAAAGGGTTGGCCTGTGTGACAACCAATAACGTAAGACAGAAGTGGTGGCATGGCACTTCCAAAGCTGAGTGAGAACAGGCACCAGGCTTCTGCCTTGATTGCTCTCTTCTCAGATCACTTCTTTGAGAAAATCATTTACTATCATCTCATTCATTCTCATGAATTCGCATCCCATTTTTGAAAAATGGATACAAATCCAACTTCATCTTTCCTTTAACAACTTCTGCAGTTTGCTTCTAATTCAAGTTGGCAGATTAAAACCATATTTACCCATGTTCCCTCCCAAAGTCATGCTAAAGTGGCAGTTTAAAATATACATAAAGTATAAGCCTCAATGATGAAGACATCAGATGGTAAGAGATTTCAGCAAATGTTTAGAATACAGATAGCAAGTGGAGGACTTATGGCTAAGGAACAACTGAGGCTATAGTCTAGAATTTAACAGACTTCCGGGCTGCAGGCTGTGTGCTTCCTGGACAAACAACAAGAATAAGTCTCCTAGAATCACTAACTTTAAACACATGAGGAAAAAGGCCTAGAAAACAAAAGGCAAAGGCTTAGAAAGTACAAAGCAACTGTTCAGACCCACATAGTTATCAAGAGCTTGAACCCAGTTGTTATTTTCATTACCTTTCTACACAACGTAACTTAAGTACTCTTAGGAGACTGCAGATTGAATCATTAACCCATGCCATAAAACAAGGAGGACAAGTTGTTTATCAAGGTCTACCTTGTAGCCACCATTTTCACAAAGTTGCTTCACTTCTGGACTCTTTTGTAGGAACTAAAGCCGCTGAGGTAAGAACCGGATATTCCAACTGCCTGATTCTACAGTACAGAAAATGTAGGTTATTGGCACCCGACTTTAAGGAGAAAAAAAAAAGACAAAGCTTGGGGGCAAAACAGAAGCACAAAGTGTTTCAAATCAGAGCTGAGCTTACATACCTCACCCTTGGTAGAGAGAAGCAGGTCTTCATCTCTTTTTAGAACAGAACATGCCCAAAGGCTGGTGGTGCTGCATCTGTTCATCAGCTAAACAATCATCTTTAAATGCCAAATTATAAGATTGCCCACAATTCCAATTAGGACATCAAAGATGCCAGGGCAATACTTTTAATATGGCTATCAGGTGTGTGTGATGCCTATTGTCCCTCCATTTCAGCTTATTCCCATTTGAACTCCTATCTAAATAAAATTAAATATTTGTGGTATCCACAGGAAGAATGCCGAATTAGGAATCACAAGGTGAGTTCTAATAACTTTTAAGCATGGAACCAGCAACCCAGCTTATCAGTTATGAGGTTATAAACCACTTTATCTCTGTGAGCCACATCGTGCATGGAAAGAATATAATATGCAAGTCAGAGACGACTATGAAGACTAAATGAAAATATTTATTGGGAGCTTACCAGCAATAAGGCTCTTAATATATGGTGTTTCCTCATTATTAATCACTTGGTACACACTAGTCCCTATATCCTTAGAAGGATTGGTTGATATAAGAAAATGTTTAGGTGCAGACAGGAGATGAGAATATTAACAACAATAGAGTGGAGTATAAAATACACAGCACAATAAATGCTTCACTTAAAAGAAAATGTCTCCTTGGTAAATGAGAAGCTCTTATCTACTGGTAAGGAACTTGGGCTTTCTCTTCCTCTTTGGGGACCAGACTTGACTTGATGGGCTTTTGGTGCAACCAGGTTTGAGGAAGGTGTTTCCACCACTTCCTGAGGCCTTGCAAAACTCAACCTCAAAAGGGAACACAAGTCCACACAGAAACAGTTAAAAAGCAAATAAATAAAAATAAATAATAAAATAAGTAAAAAAAAAAAAACAAAAAACAGGCAATGAACTTGAAACTAAGCAGTGGGTTGAAGAGAGAGGCAAGGGGTCTGTAAAACATCTGTTATCATGGTAATGAAGGAAGGAAACAAGAGCATTCTAATTATCTGTGTTCTCAAGGCCGAAGAGACATCCAGTTCATCACTTACCTACATAGGAAGAATGGAAACCTGAGAGGGCACTGAGCAGGGAAAGCTGGACCTGAACAATATTAACACTGCACACTCCAGGCATACTCTCTTTCATCTTGAATTGTTCAGAAAGTAACCCAGTGAAGGAAGTATTATTTTTCGTAATGAAAAAATTTGGGGGGGGGGGAGCACTTGCCATACTAGCCAAGTAATCACTCCTTGAACTACACCCTCTCCTTCTTTGAGACTGATCTATTTTATTTCATTGTACAGACTGGTTTGAAAGTCCTGAGGTCCAGCAAACCTACTACTTCAGCTTCCTGACTAGAGGGGACAATAAGTATGCATCACCTTGCCCAATGAAGATTATTTATTTATTTATTTACTTATTTATTTAATTGAGAGAGAGAGAGACAGAGAGAGAGAGACAGAGACAGAGAGAGAGAGAGAGAGACAGAGACAGAGACACGAGAACACATATGTACCAGGGGAAAGCATGTGCCACAGCCTGCATGGGAGGTCAGAGAACAACCTTCGGCAATTGATTCTCTCTTCTACCTTGTTGAGACAAGGTTTCTACACTAGCTGGCCTGTGAGCTTCCAGCTGATCCTCCTGTTTCTCCTTCCCATCTTGATACAGGAGTGCTGAAATTACAGATGGTATCTAGCTTCTTACATGAGATCCAGGGTCCTTGAATGAACTCAGGTCATCAGGCTTAGTTAGATATGATTGTACCCACTGAGCTGTCTCCCTGGCACGTAGCTAATATCTTTAAAGTCTGTTTGTGATGTTTATGCTAGTTATCCTTTGTGGTAGCTTTAATATGCTTAGCCTAGGAAGTGGCACTATTAGGAGGTGGCCTTGTTGGAGGAAATATGTCACTGCAGGGGTAGCCTTTGATATCCTCCTCCTAGCTGCTTGAAAGCAATCTGCTCCTGGCTTCCTTTGGATGAAGATGTAGAACTCTCAGCTCAGCTCCTCTTGCACCAGGCCTGCCTGGATGCTGCCATGCTCCCACCTTGATGATAGTGGACTGAACCTCTGCACCTATAAGCCAACCCCAATTAAATGTTGTCCTTTATAAAAGACTTGCCTTGGGGGTCTGGCTCCTGCCCTCACAGGCATAGCAGTACACTGAGCCCCATAGAGACAGCACTGGGGCGAGCGAGAGCCAGGCAGGCACTGGGCGACTCTGTACCTTGTGGAAGAAAATCACTAAACATGGGCAAAGGAGATCCTAAGAAGCTGGGAGTCAAAATGTCCTCACATGCATTCTTTGTGCAAACCTGCCGGGAGGAGCACAAGAAGAAGCACCCAGATGCTTCTGTCAACTTCTCAGAGTTCTCCAAGTGCTCAGAGAGGTGGAAGACCACATCTGCTAAAGAAAAGGGGAAATGTGAAGACATGGCAAAGGCTGACAAGGCTCATTATGAAAGAGAAATGAAAACCTGCACCCCCCCCCAAAAAAGGAGAGACCAAAAAGAAGTTCAAAGACCCCAATGCACCCAAAAGGCCTCCTTCAGCCTTCTTCTTGTTCTGTTCCGAGTACCATCCAAAAAATCAAAGGGGAGCATCCTGGCTTATCCATTGGTGATGTTGCAAAGAAACTAGGAGAGATGTGGAACAACACTGCTGCAGATGACAAGCAGCCCTATGGGAAGAAGGCCGCCAAGCTGAAGAAGTACGAGGATATGGCTGCCTACAGAGCTAAAGGAAAACCTGAAAAAGGCTGAAAAGAGCAAGAAAAAGAAGGAAGAGGAAGATGATGAGAAGGATGAAGAAGAGGAGGAAGACAAAGATGAAGATGATGGTGATAGATAGGTTGTCTATAAAGCATTTAACACCCCTGGATATAACTCACTCCTTTCAAAGAAAAAAAATGAAATATAAGGCTGTGTAAGTTTTGTTTTTAAACTGTACAGTGTCTTTTTTTTCTTTTGGATTCATTTTTGGCTTTTTTTTTTAATCTTCAGTGTCTCGGATGCAGCTTATATGAAGGTAATTGTTGTTCTGTTAGCTGAGTACCACTCTGTAATTGCAAAAAAAAAAAAAATTGCAGCTGTTTTGTAGACATTCTGAATGCTTCTAAGTAAACACAATTTTTTTTCTTAGAAAAAAAAAGTTGCCTTGGTTTTGGTGTCGTTTTCTAAACTAAATATGGTTTTCCTTTTCTAGTACCATGGTTTACATATACACATGTGTACACTCGCGCTCATGCATGCACACACACATACACATGAGAGACAGAGACAGAGAGAAAAAGAGACAGAGAGAGTTTGTTCACCTGAGGAGCTAAGAATGTAGCTCAATTGGTAAAGTGATGGGTGGGTGGGTGGGAGGATGGATGGATGGGAGGACAGACACACACACTCACAGAGAGAGAGAGAGAGAGAGAGAGAGAGAGAGAGAGAGAGAGAGAGAGAGAGAGACTGACTCTCTTGAGGGGCTAAGAATGTAGCTCAGTTGGCGAAGTGATTGCTCAATGTTCTATAAACTAGATATGGCGGTTCTGCTACCTCAAGCTTCCTCTTACACCATGCTGTGAAGGACTCTAATAGAAAGGACTCAACAAGGAGGCATAAGTGCCAAAATGTGGCTTTGACCCCAACTTTTATGTAACAGTAAATCAGTAGTTTTTCTTCTCTTAGCTCCACTTTTTTCATCCATAAAATTAATGTTTGGTTAGACAGCCCCCAAATTCTGGTCATTTATTTAATTAGTACTAACGAGTTTACAAGAAGCAATTTCTTTTGTTTCCTTTCCACAAAAAGCTACATTCTAAAAGGAGAGTAACAATAGATTTTTATTTACACTATAAAGTAAAATGTTCAGCACTACACTTTACTACTACTACATGAAATTACACATTTAATGCTAGCTTTCTTTTTTCTCAAATACTTTAGATGCAAGCAAAGATCACATACTATCCAGTAACCCAGTGCTAGAATATCTAACACCAATTATGTGAGGGTAAGAATTTGTCCTTAATGAGGGATCAGGACCCTTTGTCTCTTGGCTTCATGTACACTTCACATCTAATTTCTTTTCCTAAGTTCAGACATCAGCTCTGCTTCATTTACATCAGTGTGATAACATAAACCAAGGAAACTGTGGGGCCAGAAAGATGGCTCGGTGGTTAAGAGCAATAAATGCTCTTCCAGAAGACTCGAGTTCACCTCCCAGAATCCACATGGTGGCTCACAACCATATGTAACTCCAGGGCTAAAGGATCTGATGCCTTCATCTGGCCTCTGTGGGCACCAGGTATGCATATGGTATATAGACATACATGCAAGCAAAATACCCATAAACAAAATAAAATAGTAAAAAAATTATCTTTAAACTTAGATGTAATTTTTTCCTGTCAAGAAATGGAAAAGAAGTAGCAAGATACTTAAATTTTTGGGTAAGTTCCTTCTCTGTTTTAGTTTCATTAAATACACATATAGAAGAATCAAAAACACCTTTCCCATTTGTATGCCAATTAAAAAATGTGAATATTTAAGTAATAAAAATTTGAAGCAATGGTGGCACAAATTTAAAAAGCAATGAGATCACAGCCCAGCTTAGGCAGTGAAGGCGTTGGAAAACAGAAAGCTGGTGATGATGTAATAGAACAAGGGAACCATGTTCCAGCCCCAGCAAGCAGCAGAACTTGGCAGCTTCAGCCATGTGGCTCTGGCTTTATGGTCAAGAGGAGAAGAAGACGACTGGGACAATTGATGCTGGTTAGCTGGAGCTAAGAAATTAGTGGTGATTAAGAAGAGACCAGCATGACTGAGGTGAAATCTGGGAAGTGTTTTCTGAGAGCACAAAGAAGCTGTGGTTGTAGCCAAGGTTGTACCTCGTGCTGTGGCTGGACTTGGTAATGTATAAGAGTCACTCAGGTGGTACTGGTTTTGAAGGCATGAAGGGGTCATGAAGAGCAGCTGAGGTTTGGCTCTGTGAGAGGCCATGGAAGGCCATTGGTGAAGGTGCAGCCTCAGTTGCAGTTGATGACCCAGGACTGAAGGGGTCATGCAAAGGAGTTGAGGCTTGGCACCATGAAGAGAGCCTGTGAGAGGCTATTGGTGAAGCCTAGCTGTAGCAGAAGACCCCAGTGTATTGGAGATGCCAGTACCATGGGATGATCACCAAGGACAGCAGCAGCAGTGGAGTGGATCAACCTGAGCTTAGAGTGCTATACAGAGCAGAACTGCAGAAGTGACAACAACCTTTTGGAGGAAGAAAATCATGTGTGGATCCCAGACATCGAAGCAAGAAGCTGTAACATTGAAGTTGCCTTGCAGACACCAAGATGTTCAAGATGCCAGAGCTGTGGGCTGCTGAGGAAAGCTGCTAACAGGGAGTAGAAAAAGCCCAGGAGAAAGGAGTTTGTTGCAGTCAACAAAGATGAAAAAGAAGTTGGAGATCTGAAGATCACTTTGACGTCAGACGTGGAGATGCAGAGTTTGGAGTTTGCCCAGCTGGTTTCCTGTCTTGTCTTAGTGATTATACTTAAGTGATTGGATGAATCTCAGAAGAGACTTTGGATTTTTAACATTGTTGAGACTGCTATAGACTGTGGGCCTTTGGAGATTGGACTAAATATATTTTTATTATGCTGTGGGTAGGTATGGCCCCCATAGACTCATGTGTGTGAACAAGCCTATGGGGACCAGGGAGTGGAATGTGGTGGTTTGAGTATGCCGAGCCCAGGCAGTGGCACTATTTGGAGGTGTGGCCTTTCTCTAGTAGGTGTGTCACTGTGGCCACAGGATTTAAGACCCTAGTCCTAGCTGCCTGGAAGTGATTCTCCTCATAGCAGCCTTCAGATAAAGATGTAGAACTCAATGGCACCTGTCATGATGCTGCCATGCTCCCACCTTGATGATAATGAACTGAACCTCTGAACCTGTAATCCAAGCCCAATTAAATGTTGTCCCTATTAAAAAAAAAAAAAAAAAAAGCAATGAGATATAAAGCCAAGGCAGAACATAAAATATGGATGATTGTCACATCACTCCTAACACATAGTAGTTGTATTAGCTGTAAGAGTAAAAAGAAATCTCCATATCCCTATGACAACTAAATTAATAATTCACATAACACCAAAGGATAAGACTACAGAGGCAGAATACATGTTCATACAGCTAAACCAAAGCTGACTGGAGAATCTGATCAAGGTCCCAAGACCTGAAATAATCACTGAGAGTCAGGAAGTGCTCTTGAATCTTGAAAGGAAAGATGCTTGATCCCAGCCACAGAAGGCTAATGTGGGAGGATAGTGAGTTTGAGGCCATGCGGGGCAATGTAGTGAGACCTTATCTCAAGAAAGGAAGAAAAGGGCCATCAAGATGGCTCAAAGGGGGCTAGAGAGATGGCTCAGCGGTAAAGAGTACTGATGGGTCTTCCAGAGTTCCTGTGTTCAATTCCCAGCAACCACTTGGTGGCTCACAACCATCTGTAATGGGATCCAATGCCCTCTTCTGGTGTGTCTGAAGACAGCTACAGGGTACTACTCACATACATAAAATAAATAAATAAATCTTTTTTAAAAAAAATCATTCAGTTCTTGGGCTGGGGATTTAGCTCAGTGGTAGAGCGCTTACCTAGGAAGCGCAAGGCCCTGGGTTCGGTCCCCAGCTCCGAAAAAAAAAAAAAAAAATCATTCAGTTCTTTCTATTATAGAAAGTTTAAAGCTGAATGAGAAAAAGAATCCAAGATGAAAATCTAATTTTGTGCCCCCAAAATTACAAGTTCAACCTCACCCTTATTACATTCTGTCTCCTCCAAGTCCTCAGATATACACTTATCTACTTTGTATTTCACAACTTTATAAAATACACAGTCACGATCCCTAATGAACTGATTCCTTATCCACCATTACAATTCTAGAATTAGGGCCAGCCTAAGCAATGTGAGACCATGTCTCACAATATCAAAAGCAAGAAAAAAAAATACCTTTTGAAAACCACACTACTCTTGGGAAAAAGTGATCTGGTCTCCAACTAAGAGATAGGTGTTGCTTATATAAGCAAATCAAGCCTATTAATCCCATTTCTGCCAGTACTTAATTTCTGGATAGTGATTAAGTTTAACCAACCAGCATGTGCTATGTCCCTGGAAATTTGTAATTCAAGAGATAGGCAAGTACAATTGGACTCTATAGAAGGTTTTTTGAAGTGGGGGAGAGTCCACTTTAGGAGACTGAAAAGATGGTTCAGTAGTAAAAACACTTGAATTGAACACAGAGGATTCTGGTTCAATTCCCAGCACCAGACCAAATTAGTGGCTAGACTACAAGTATTCAAAATTTCTACACACACACAGATAAACTCATTCATAATCATTCATTCATTCATTCTCTCTCTCTCTCTCTCTCTCTCTCTCTCCCCCACGCCCAACCCCACCCCCACCCCCATGCTGGTTTCAGTCAGTTTAGTAAGCCAACATAGGGACAAAGTAGCATGATATGAATGCTAACATAATTTTTAAAAAATTTAAGATTTTGTACTAATAAAATTTCAGATTTAGTACTAGAAAAGTGCACTTGCATCTTGAATACTCTCTATAACCAATATGTAAACTAGGTTTCTCAAATCTGTTTCAATCTCTTTCTAGGTACTAGAGTTTGGGGAATAGAATTAGATTTGTTATACTCTCTTATAAGTATGATTTAGGTTTGCCAAGTAGACAGCTCTCAAACTAGATACCAATTTGGAACAAGATTAAGTAAAGGATTGGACTGGACATAGAACATCCTTCTGCAAAACTAACTGTAGCAGAGGCAGTACAACTCTACATTTGGTTGTCATAGCAACAGCTTCCAGAAAAAACTGCCATTCTTAGGAGCTCAATTCTTTAATGCAATCTAAAGAGTTTATTCAAAGAAATTCAACCTGGATGCATTTTTTTCTTCAGATTGTCAGTGCTGACCTTATATATTATGCCAGACACATATTCTATCCAATGATAGAGTGCATCCTTAGCCATCAGAATTGTCGTTAACCCCTCTCTCAAAACCTGTAATAAATTCATGCTGCTTGAAGTTGCTACAATTGATCCTGTTACTTCCCTCAATTAACAGTACGGATGCTGATAAACAGTCCCATTATTGAAAATAACACAGTACATACTATCATATTCCCAAAACACCTGGCCCATATCTTTGCCTCAAGTCTTTAGTGTAGTGTCCCCCTCACAGTCAGCCAACCTGCATATAAAGGAACTGATCAGGGAGGAAAGGAAGACATGACAAAAATAAGTGAGCACTGAAGAAATGACCAGTGTCATGCAGACAGGAGACAGGAAGGATTATTTCAAGTATAAAGAACAACCTTCATGAAGGCAATAAGGTACCCCATGCCACCGAGGACTACAACTACAAATTCATTTCCTAGAACGGGAATGATGTCACAACATATACCAGTTTTTGTTCAATAAAGTAAAGTTGAATCCAAATGATATTTACTAATATTTACTAAGTCTTCAAAACTGCTAAAAAAAACAAAAAAAAAAACAAAAAAAAAAAAACAAAAAAACACTGTGAGCTATGGAAAAGTTTTCACAACAAAGATCATGCTCTGGAACTCACTATGTTGTTAAAGACAACTCTGAACTCCTGACCCTCCTGCCTCCCAAAGTACCGGGATTACAGGTGTGCATCACCTCATTCTCGAAGGCTTACAGTGCAAAGGAAACAAAGACACATGAAATAATCAGACATGACACAAAACTATTTTTGCTACAATTTATTTTGTGTGCACGTGTGGTGTGGTTGGGGGTGGGGCACACAGGTATCAGAGCACACATGTGGAAATTGAAGGAAAAGTCATGGGAGCTGATTCTCTCATGTGGATCTCAAGTTGGGGGCTTGACAGCAAGCACCTTTACCCACTGAATCTCTGAGCCAGCCCAAACCTTTATAAAAAGTGAAAATTCATATAAAAACTGTAAAGAAAAATGATAATGCAATATCTAAACCTAGATGTTATTTAGAAAACACTGCTTCAAGAAAATCCATTGAGCTGGGCATGGTGACACAGGTCTTTAATCCCAGAATTTGGGACACAAAGGCAGGTGAATCTCTATGAGTTCAAGGCCTGCCTGGTCTACATAGTAAATTCCAGGCCAACCAAGGGAACATAAAAGCTGTTTCAAAAAGAAAGACCGAGAGAAAGAGAAAGAGGGAGAGGGAGAGGGAGAAGAAGACATGTGTATTAAGCATCTGTGATTACACTAAAAACAGTTCATAAAATGATAAGGATACAGCTCAGTTTCTAGAGGCCTGCCTGGCATGCATGAGACTCTGGGTTTAATCCCCAGAATCATGTAACCTGAGACTGGTCTTGTACCAGTAATCTCAGCACTTGTTAAAGGTAGGAAGATCCTTGGCTACACAATGAGAGCTCAAGGACAATACAGGCTACAAAGGACTACAGTCTCAAAAAATAAAATAAATGAATAAATAAATACATAAATAAATAAATTCCCCCCTAGGTACTCAGGACACTTCAGGTTAGCAAGGAGACATGGCCCTGGACTTCACAAGGCTTAACTCCTAACTGAAGGAGAATTTAGAAGAAAGGTTTCAAGCACAGAACTATAAATTAAAGCACTACTGTTTTCAATCATTCCAGTTGCTTCTTTAACCTGGAATGATGGCCAGAGGTAGTCGAGCATTTGTTGTTATATGTCAGAACCAGCTAAGTGTTACATAATGTAATTACTACTTCATGTATCCTAATGCAAACCTATGAAGCAGGTACAATCAGTACAACTTCAGTAAAGAAACTAGAACTCCTGGATTTAGCACTCCCATAACACACAGTCAAGAAAGGGCAGCATCACAGCCATTAGGTCAGGAGCAGAGGTTTAACTGCTTCACGATACAGACAGAATAAAGTTAAAACCCACATCTTTGTTGAAGTATAAAATACTTCAACATACTTCAACATATAAAATACAGAATAAATTCAGCATAAGCCCTTTGTGGTTTTTTGTTTTCTTGTCTTTCTTCTTACATAGAATGAGGAATTAAGATTCCCAGATCTAAACAGCATGTTCAGCTAATGGTTTCTATGGTTTCAAGAAACAGTATGAAGAGGTTGTCTAGCCCAACTGCTACTATGGAGCTTTTACCCACCAACCTACCCACCAACGGAGACCAAGTGTGTCCAGGGCTTCACTAAGGGGCACATTAGCATCACATTAATTGGTAGAAACAGCAGTAGCACAAACCTCCAGCAGATAGAAGACCAAAGGCACAGAGAACAAAGGGAGAGCAGGAAGGCAAGGATTGGCTGACCTGGCACTGGGTAGGTCAGTCAAGGCATTTGGTCCCTTTGCATTTCTAAATTCTCATGAATGTGGATGTCCAGGCAGCAGCCCAAGGCCTTTCTCATTTCCATCTCAATCTCCAGGAGGAATTTCAATGAGACCAAGAGCTACTAAGGCAGAGAACAGATTCTGAATATAAAAGCACATACGAGGCAGGAACAAAAGGAAGAATAAGAGGTTTTTCCATTTGAACCTAGCAACATAACAGTTCACCATACACATGCCATACATACCACACAGTACCAAATCCCTCAGTTGTTTCTCACTTCTTCCCTGATTACTATGTATTTATAAAGCATCACAGGAACACAATATAGTTCCAGTCTCAGAACTGTATCTAACAGAACCATCAAACACTACAGAGATTCTTGTTATCCAAGCATAACTAGTGTCTAAAGTATCACTTAAAGTTAACCAGAATTCCCAGTACACCTCCCTCCTCCTGCCAAAAACAAACAAACAAACAAAAAAGGAAAGGTTTTAATAATCTATCAAAATAAAATCAATTTTTCATCATTACTAAAATTTAAGTTATATGTGCCACTAATAAAAAATCTTCAAGAACACCTGTCATTTCACATTTAGTTTCCAAGGTATGTGTATAAGATCAGTTTTGTAAAAATATTCAAGAGCTTCACCAATTTCCCCCAGGATCCTCTTAATCCTTTGCTATTTAAATAGATGTCTCCAGACTCTCCAGTTGTTTTATTGCACACATTAATCTTCCTCCCAGTTGTATTTAAATTTTCAGCTTAAACATACTAACTGCACACAATCCCGTCAACTATAAAGCAGTCTAACCTTATGATTCTCACCTGTCAGGGTTTGTGTGGCTTCAGCCACATCTCCCAGGTCACTGTATTTCTCTTCACAAAATCCTTCCATCTTCACTTTAGAATCTGCCATATTGTTAGAGGTTAATGATCTTGCCATTATAAGGCACTTACTGACAAAATGAGTAAGAACAGACCTAATGGTGAGCAGAAAGGAATGCATGGATGCTGATTAATTTTTTTAAACTGAATTATTCTATAAAGTAGCTATTACTATTAAGTGCATAAATGGGTAACACCCATTATTTTAAAATATTTTATTTACTTATTTGTGTTTATGTGTGTCTTCAGGCTTGTCAGGGAGACCCTTTTAAGTACTGAGCCAGCCCAGAAGACTAAAGGAAGGAATTTAACAAGAATGGCAAAGGCTTAGAGGTCCAGTTATCTAAGAATGAAAAAGGAATTCTACAGCTATCAGCATCACAGGAAGAGAAACATCAAGACTCCTGAGCCTTTGGTGAAAGAACACACCAATAACAAAGAAGTGGCACTGGTTCAAAACAAAAACCTGAATATGATCAGGTTTGAGGTTCTGGTTAGAAAAGAGGGAGGGAGAGGAAAGAAGGAGAAGGAAATAAAAGAAGAGGAAGAATAGGGAAAAGAGAGAGATGAGAGTTGGCTAAGAAATAAAAGGGGGTGCTAGAGTGATGGCTCAATGATTAAGAATCCTGCTGCTCTTCCAGAGGACACAGGTTCAATTGCCAACCCCCACATGGAGATTCATACTCATCTATAACTCAAGTCCTAGGAGATCTGATACCTTCTTCTGCTCTCCTCTGGTACCAGAAACACATATGGAACAAAGACATACATGCAAAGAAAATACATACATAAAATTAAAGTAAAAGTTTTTAAAAATAAAGAAATATATAGGACCGAGGAACCTGTTTAAACGATAGGATACAAAATCTGAAGTGAATAACCCTGTAAAGCAATGTTATTTCTTCAAACAAATTAAAATGACGGCAAAAGAGACTGAACAATATGATCCGAATGAAAAATGTCCCTCATTTGAATGCTTGGTTCCCATTTGGTGGTGCTGCTGTTTGGGGACTCATAGGAGATGTGGCTTTGCTGGAGAAAGTGTGTCACTGAAGCAGACTTTGAGAGTTAAATGACTATGATTGTAGTTTGCTCTATCTACTTCATACTTATGGTTCTAGATTTGAGTTCCCAGCTTCCTGCTCTTGCTTACCATGCCTGCTGCCTCAACTCCACCAGCATGGACTCTAACCCTCTTGAACTGTAAACCCAAATAAACATTCTTCTATAATTTGCCTTGGTCATGGTTTTTCATCATAGTAACAGAAAAGTATTAATACAAAGGAAAATTTGGAAATGGTGAGACACCAAGAAGATAAAACAACCTTATGCAAGCCTTATTTGGACACTGGGGAGAAGCGGGTGGGGGCGGATTTCACTGGTTGGCCTCACCTTCCCCTGCCTCCCTGTGCTAGAGTTAATGGTATAGAGTTATTAATCACCACATCCAGCTCCTTATCTGGATTTTGCTTCAAACTAAAATTTCAAGTAGTTCCAAGACATAGTTTGGAAAACAGAGCTCTGGGTTTTTGATAGGGTTGTTTAGTGTTCCATTTGGATTTTCTTTTCTTTTCTTTTCTTTTCTTTTCTTTTCTTTTCTTTTGTGGTTCTAGGAACTGACTCTTGAGTTTTACTTATACTATGCCCTCAGCCCCAGATCTGCTTGTTGTTGCTATTGTTTAGTTGGGGTTCTTGTTTGATTGTTTTGTTTTGTTTTGTTTTTTTCTTTTTTTCGGACTGGGGACCGAACTCAGGGCCTTGGGCATGCTAGGCAAGCGCTCTACCACTGAGCTAAATCCCCAACCCCGATTGTTTTGTTTTTTAATGTGCATTGGTGTTTGGCCTCCATGCATGTCTGTATAAAGATGTTGGATCCACTAGATCTTGAGTTACAGACAGTTGTAAACTGCTATGTGGGTGCTGGAAACTGAACCCCTGTTCTCTGAAAAGAGCAGCCAATGCTCTTTACTGCTGAACCATCGCTCCAGCCCCAGATCTGTTATTTTTAATGGAAGAAAAGTTAAATAAAAATAACATTAAACAGGTGTGGTGCTGGCTGGCTGTAATCCAAAAATTCTGGAAGCTAAGGTAGGAGGATCTAGATTGCAAGGCCAGACAGAGATATCTTGTCAAAGAGAAAAAGAAGCTTGACTTTTCTTGAAAATAATAACTTAAAAGAACTTCCAATTCTGAAGCCTTGCCTTGGGTAAAGGGCCTGACCCCAGAACTGCAAATGTAGTTGCAAGGTTCATATCTAGCATATGTGCACACAGAAAACAAAAAACAAAACAAACTGCCACCTAGAAGGTCAACAAGTCTACAAAGGCCTCAATAACATGTAATTCCTCAATTCAAATGAAATGAAGAAATATTCAGAATGGCCAAATAGCTAGAGGTGGACTTGAAATTTTCACTCTTAGATATCATCAGGAAAGCCTTCAACTCTTACTCATTTCAGAACTATTTGTACTAAATGGTTATTTACTTAGCAACCCCTCGTCATTCAGACAGGTACTAAAATAACCTTTGTTTTTGAACTGTGAATATAAACTTATTAAGAAGAAGTAAGAAAGAACTCCAAAGAATAGGAGGGGCTCCAAGGGAGAAATGCACAAGAATTCTAATTCTTTTGTATTTGTTGAGCTGGAAAAAAATAACTAATGTTCTTTCTCAAGACGTCACATGTGCTACAGTATATGCTGGCTCCACTTTGATTTACTCAGTGTACAAGATGTTCCTGAATACCTACTATATGCCAAGATGTTCCTGAATACCTACTGTATGCCAGGCTCAAGCACAACAGTTAACAGACAGGGAAATCTATTGACTATTTTCAGGAAAAGTCAAGCTCCTGTTGTAGTTCCAGCACTTGAGAGGTGGAGACAGAAGGATCAAGGAGTAGAAGCTCAGCTTTGGCTACACAACCAGTTCAAGGCAGTCTAAGCTACACAGGACCCTGTCTCAAACAAACAAACAAACAAACAAACAAACTACCTCATTCTCTTTTAAATGGCCCTCCTTTAAAGAGACAAGTCTTTGGAGCTTAGGTTCCAGTAGGGCACTAATCAAATAAATCCACAGAATAGCAAATGAGAATGCTTCTGGAGGAAAAAAGTGATATGAATACTAAAATTGTCTAATGGTAAAATAATATTAATGTTTACAACTCATTTTGAAATCCTTTGAAATAATAATGTAAGTAATAGGTTAGGCATATGAGAGCTGTGTGTTAGCATTTTCTCCATATTGAAACATTTCATCCTGAAGGAAGCTCTAAAACTAAAAGGTAAATTTATTAAAATCTACTCCTGAAATTGAGTAGATTTACTAGCTCCTCCCTGCCAGAGTAAGCAAAAAAAGCTAAGAGTACCCCTCAGACAGAAGGAAGCTGAGCAGCAAAAGGAAGCAGAGCTGCAAAGAAGACTCTGAGCCTAGACCAAGTGCCTGAAAGCAGCGGAAACCAGCCAAGATGCCTAAAAGAGATTCAGACCAGAGTCCCTCCTAAGGGATATACTCAACACCCCGTTGAGCTGCCTGCAGGCTGTGTAGTGTGCTTTAGATTCCCAGCTTTTTTTGAGCTGTCACCCATGCTGGGGTGGGCCTCAGTGCTGCTGCTGTTTTTGAGTCATTTCTGCTCCTGTAAGTAACCCTTCATCCATACTCCTGTAAGTAACCCTTCATCCATACTCCTGTAAATAACTAAGGGTTTTTCCAGCATATGGGCATCTTGGAAATCAGGAACCAAGGAATACCACAAAACCACACCACGTAGAACAAACCTCACAAAAGATTTATTGGGGAGAAAACCAAAATGGCTGCTGCTTCTGACTGGAAACAGAGACAGCAGAGGCTGGAAGGAGGGGAAGGCTTTTATAGGGTTTTGGAACAAAGGCAGTCAGCTTAAGAGGAAAGGGTATGGAACAATAGGAAGCTGTGGGTCAATCCAGAAGGCTGATGTTTTTCATTCAGCCTATGTCTTGGGCTTGGGGTCAAGTCAGGTTCAGAATGCTCTTTCCTGGTCCTTTACCCTACAGTAACCCCAATAAAACTCACTGGTTCTTTAAGCTGGACTTTGGTGGTATCTGTATTTTGCTCTGTCTGTAGGATCCCTATCTGGGATGAGGAGACATGAGTTTTGGCTCCCCAGAAAAAGCTTTGTGTCACATAACAGGAGTCATGAACATATGTATACACGAATATACACAAGTCTGTGAGGGAGTAAAACTGAAGAAACTTGGGCTTTCAAAGTGTATCACTATGGATTTTCCCACTCTATCTACCTGGCTTTTTGTTTCCTTTTATGTTACTACTTTATTGGTAACATCTTCAATTATTCTGAGAAGCTGGGAGTATAGCTCAGTGGTACAGCAAGTACTTGAGGGCCCTAGGTTCAATTACCAAAACTAAAGAAAAATTACTGGTGACAAAACGAACCCCTCAGATTCTGGGCTAATCATATAATTCTAAGTGTGATATTAAATGAAAGAAAAATATAATAAAATAGTAATTCTCCAAGTGATAGGAAGAATTAAGAATTTGTTGAGCTATACCAAATCCCTGAGCAGTTATACCCCAATTTGGAAAAAAAATTTTTTTGTTTGTTTTTTGTTGTTTTTAAAGATTTATTTAGTATATATAAGTACACTGTAGCTGTCTTCAGACACACCAGAAGAGGGCACCAGATCCCATTACAGATGGTTGTGAGCTACCATGTGGTTGCTGGGAATTGAACTCAGGACCTCTGGAAGAACAGTTAGGGCTCTTAACCACTGAGCTATCTCTCCAGCCCGTTTGTTTTGTTTTTTAACACAGGGTCTCTCTATGTAGCCCTAGCTGGCCTTAAACTCAACAGCCAACTGCCTCTATCTTCCAAGTACTTAAAAAAGGAAATAAACAAATCTAAAAAATAAACATTCAAAAATGGGAAGCTTAAGTAAACACACTAAAATTGAAAGAGTAATTAGCTAGCCGTATTTTAGTTTATTGCCTCCTGGTTAGCAGCTCCAACAGGGGAAGAAAGAACCTGGAGATTAAGGAGAATTCTAAGAAAAGCCATAGAATATGAGTCAAGTGAACTTTAAGCCAAGTGTGATAGTTCATGCTAATCATCCCAGTACTTGGGAGTTGAGAGCAATAAGACTGTGGATACATGAAACTCTTGTCTCAAAATAAAATAAAAAATCACAGAAAGTTCCAACCACAAACTCCCAACTAAGAGCCAATACTAGTCAAGTACTTTGTAGCTTACGAAGTATATGAACTTTAATGCCTGCCTGATCCTCAAACTCTGTAAAGGTGCAGGGCAGCAATGGTGCAATAAAAGAGGCATGACCTCAAAGCTACACTGACCTGGCTTCAAATCTGAGCTATGCCGTGTATAGCCTTAGGCAATTCAATTAACCTCCCTGTTTTCTCTTCTATAAAACGAAGATAAAACAGCACTGTTCTCACTAATCCAGAGGAGTGTTCAAAGAATAAAAAGAAGTCATATTATAGTGAAAGTCCTTTTGTGTATTGTACAAAAGGTGTTTCATCATCTGGATCCTTCTTTCTGTTTTCACCATTCCCTACACCCTATCCTGTACACATACTAAACTACTCAGGACTCACCAAAAAAGCTTTTTTTGTTTCTGACCCTCCTAACTGCTTTTTTAGAAAGATCCTTCCTCTTCCCTTTCCACAGTTCCCGTAGTATTGACCTCTGTTCATATTTCAGACCTCATGTGCAGTGTCATGTCCTTTAACACAGCCAAGCCTCCCCATTTCCAGTGGAGTAGATTCCCTTCCCACATCACACAGCACTTGCACATATCTTCATGTGCAGTTTTTGTCTCAATAGAAGGTAATTGTCTATGTACAGGTATGTTTTCCCCTAGACAATGCCTTATACATACTGTGATTTGCAAATGAGTGAACTTTGAATAGCAGTAAGTCATTTGCTTTTATATAACAAGTACATAAGACATTTACAGAGGATATTATTTAAGCAACCACGTTTGCATATTAGAATCATCTATAGACATTTAACTAAATAAGGCATATTAGCACAGTCAGTAGGTAGAGGCAGAAGGATCAGAAATTCAAAGTCATCTCTGCCACATTGCTAGAGGCCACCATACACCACAGTAAATCCTATCTTTAAAACACACACACACACACACACACACACACACACACACACACACCCCAAGTTAAAGTAAACCTAAGACAAGCAGCTGTGCTTTTATTAATCTTGAGAAGTAATTCAAACATAATTAAAATAAAAAAACCCTACCAACACATAAACTGTAAGTCTATTACTTTAACATCTTACACATCAACATCTTGCAAGTTGCTTTTACAAACATTAATTTAACTATGTAAGTAAAGAGTTTCTTCTTTTTTTAAATGAGGAAGTAGATCTAAGTAAGTACCTAAGCTACTTTTTGTGTAACTTCATATCCAGTGCTCTCCTTTTAACACCCAATTCCTTCCACTGGAAGTGACAGGTATGTTGCAGTACCACACAAAGAACTAAGAAGGCAACATTTTAAATCAGGAAGAGATAAACCTCAGGTTTTTGGGAACCAGGTGGGAGTAAGGACAGTAGAGCCTGAAGATCAGTGTGCACAGTCAGAAGGCAGAAGCAGCACACACATTGGGGCTATCGTTTATCATAACAAAAGATTCAAAGGGCAGTGTCTGAAGAGAACAAACATTCTTGTCACCCCTACTTGGAATTTACTCAGTGTGAAAGAGAAAGGGAAACCTGAGAGGGCAGAAACAGAAAGGGAATGAAGAAAGTTCCACAACTAAAAATGGTTTCCCAAGGCTATATGCAAATTACTTAACCCTGACTCCATGAATAGAAGCCAAGACATAATGGACTTGGATCAATTTTAGAGAATTAATCAATACCTCACAAAATCATATTAATGAGGAGCTGGAGAGATGGCTCAGAGGTTAAGAGCACTTGTAGAACAACCTAACCTAACATCACACAGGAGCTCACAGTAGGCTGTAACACTAATTCTAAGGAATCTGAAGTCTAGGGAATTCTTCGGGCACCAGGCACACCTATGGTGCACTTGCAGGCAAAACACTCATATACATAAACTAAAAATAAGTATTTTTAAAACAAAGAAAAAAAACATTTTAAAACACAATGATCTGCCTTTTAAAAAAAATCATAGAAATGAGGTGTTGACAAGGGAATAAGTTGGTTGCTTGGTTGGTTGGTTGGATGGTTGTGACAAGGTCTCTGGTTACAAGGCTGCCATCTTCAAACTCATTACATAGCCAAAGATGACCCTGAACTTGAACCTCCTGCCAGTACCTCTGAAGTGCTGAATTACAGGCATACAACGTCATACTTGGCTTCCTTCATGTGGTGCTGGAGATCAAACCTAGGCTTTCATACATGCGGAGCAGCATTTTACCAACTAGGCTACATCTCACCCTACAGAGGATAATCTAGAGGGTCATAGAAACATGCATGACATCGAAAACAGAAACATGAAAAAATAATTGTTAAAAAGGAGGGTCAGACAGAAGAGAAAGTTATTCCTGAGAAAAGATGTATAACAAAGGCAGTGCATAACGTTAATAAATGTATGAGGCAGGAGAAGAATTTCTATTTTCGAGCTGTGATCATTAAGAACTTCATCAGTTTTTCTTTTTTCCTCTAGCTCAAACTATGTTCTTTAGTTAGGAGTTTCTCAAGGGTAGGAAACTGAAATTAGGAAGCAACCTAAAAGGATGTGTCTAGTATCCTGGAATCCAGACAGAGTTCATCAAGTCAGTATGGTAGTGCCAAATGTAAAGCACTAAACTAGAATCTCAAAACGTGCTTCAGTCAATATTCAGGCACTCGCTGATGACGTGCTTTCAGGCAAACCAACATTCCTATGATCATCGGTCTCCTAACTCATAAAATGGGAATGAACACAGGGAGGGCTACTGTGAAACTTAAGAAAATGACAACCAGGAAGGATCTTTTTCCCACATGAATCATTAACAGTAAATGAAGTGAAACTCCCAACAGCAGTACATTTATTTGTAAAATATTCCTATGCCCCCATGTGTAAAAATTCAAACAACCTAGAAACTGAAAACAGCCTATGCTGCTGGGGTCAGATAGATATGGACTGGAACTGAGATTTGTCTTTTACATGCAGCAAAGATTTGAACAAGCTTGTTTCTTTTACCACTACAAGCCTCTGCTTCTTTATCTCTAAGGTACCAACAATTATCAAACATGGGTATTCTAAGGGTTAAAAAAAACCCACCTGCCACTTGCTATAATTTAAAAACACCTGCAACCTCTACCAGCTTCAAAATGATTTCTGAAGTATGTTTACTAAAATGATACTTTATTAACACCCTATCCATAAACTGGGGATGGGGGAAGGGATCCACAAAGGCAGCTTTCTCTCACCTTTACAATCAAACCCCTCTATTTATCCATTCATTTTAACATCCCTTAAGGGCTTAGACCATGCCCTATATAGATGAGTATCTGCCCCAGAAAAAGCCTGGTGAATAGTAGAGATGAACCTAATTACTGTTCATATGGTAAAGGGTGAAGAAATAAACCACTTTTCCCAGAAGGGTATTAGGAAAGGAGAAAACTGGGTATGCTGTTTAAGACTAATAAGAAAGTGGCAAAAACACTGGACTGAAGAGATGACTCAGGAAAGTGCCTCATACAAGTAGGAGGACTTCAATTCAGATCCCAGCACTTATTGAACAATCTGGGAGCAGTAGTATACCTATAAACCCAGCATTGGGGAGGCAGAGTCAAGGGTATGCCTAGGGTTACTGACAGCCAATCTAACTGAGCCCTTAAGCTTCAAGTTAGTAAGAGACCCAAGTCTCAAAAAATAAGGTGGAGAAGCAACTGAGGAAAACAATTCAAACATGACTTCTGGCTCCACATAAATGAACACATACCCGCATACACACACGAAAATGTACATATACGAATTCTGCATATACACACATGGGGGGGGGGGGTAGCAGCACATGCCTTTAACCCCAGCACTCAGGAGGCAGAGGCTGGCAGACCTCTCTGAGTTCGAGGTCAGCCTGGTCTACAGAGTGAGTTCCAGGATAGCCAAGGCTAAACAGACAGACCCTGGCTTGAAGGAAAAAAACATAAAGTAAAGCACTGTTAAAGCTTCATAAGGAAGAGAAATTGTGTAGAATCAAGTAGACCTTTATATGCTTTTAAATATCCCTAGAAAAAGACAAAAACCACGGGGGATCTGGAGGAGACAGCTTCAAGTTAAGACTCAAAAAGTCTGAGTGCTCATTTAGACTTGGAAAACCAAGCTGCAAATTCTCAAGAAAGAATCCTGGCCTGGGATATTTCAGTAGTTTTCAGGTCATGGCTAAAACAATATTATAAGTTGGGAAACCCTGTAGATTTTTTCCTATGGTAAAAAGACAGCAAAGCCAGGCATATGCCTGTAATCTCAGCACTCAAGAAGGTCAGACAGTTTACATAGTGTACTGAAGAAATTAATGACAATTTTCTGAAAGTTTTGCTGGTTTGCTGAATGCATTGTACAAAAGCTAACAATAATATCTCCATGTTAATAAACTGTTATCTGAGACACACACACAAAAAAAAATAAAGGTCAGACAGGAAACTGGCACAAGTTTAAGGCCAGTCTGAGCTACATAGCAAGACCCCTTGTTTCAAATAATACTAAAAAATAAAAATAAATTAAAAAAACACAGGGAAAGAAGGAAGGTAACTAAGCTGGCCAAAGTGAAAATGAATCCCCCAAAATGTTAAGATTCTCTGGATTTGCAAATTGGAATGTGATTACTCTTCACTCAAAGTATTCTTCAACAAAACCCCAGTGTAGCAGCTGGCAGTAAGCAGGACTAAGTCATATTATTCATCTAACAAATATTTGAATGTCTGTGCTAGTTGTGGTTAGTCACTCTTCTAGGCATAAGCTTAAAGCAATGAACTAGAACAGAAAAATCTCCCAGCCCTCAAGCAGCTTTCATTCTAGCGGCAAGAGAAAAGACTGGAAGGAGAGCATGTGAAGAGAAGAGAATGTCAGGATAGAATAAGGAAGAGAAACAGAGGGAGGGATAGGGGAAGGAAATGAGGGAAAAGGGAGAATGGGGTGCTGGTTCTACACAACAAACAAACAAAAACAGATCTTTTAACTCTGTAACTATTTCTCAACCTTAATAAGCATCAGGATCTCCTGGAGGGCCTAATAAAGCAAAGAAGTCTGGGCTCCAACCCTAATTTTTTTTTGGTAGGTTTGGGATAAGACTCATTAATATACTGACAAAATTCCCAGATTATGCTGTCACTGCTGGTGCAAGGAAGGACCATACTTTTAACAACTAATTGTCCCATCCTAAAGATTAGGTGACCCAGCTTATGAGCTTCACAGGACTTCTTTCTTTCACTGGCTCACATATTTATTCATTCGAAGTACTTATTCATTCATTCAATGTACTCAAAGTACCAGGAACTTTGCTAGACACTAAATCTAAACATATCTTGACCTCAAGTAATTCAGGGGCAGGCCTAGTAGCACAGGCCTGTAACCCCAGCTACTCAGAAGCTAGACAAAGAAGGATTCCAAGTTCAAGGACTGCCTCAGCAACTTAGGAAGGTCCTGTCTCAAAATAAAAAGTAGAGCTAATGAGATTGGTCAACAGGTTAAAAAAAAAGCATCTGCATTAATAAACATGCCTAATAAGTTCCACCCCTGAAACTCACTGTGAAGAGAGAAGGAAGGAATCAACTCCTGAAAGCTGTCCTCTGACCTCCGCAGAATTCCCACTAACACACACACTAACAAAGATAAAATTGAATAATATATAGGGTTGGCAAGATGGTTCATTAAGAAAAGGTGCTTGCTGCCAAGCCTGATAACCTGAGTCTGATCCCCAGGAAAGAGAACCAATTTCCAAAGGTTCTTCTGTATAAACCACAGCTCACATACATGCACTCACAACACAATAAAAAAATAAAACGTAAGAAAGGGGAGCCCTAACATGTCCAAAAAAAGAAAGGATTCACAGGCAGTTGAACCTAGTGATCTCCAGTGGTCCAGTTAGAAAGTTAAAGGAGAATCAAAAGTTCATTGCCTGAGCTACAGAATGAGTCTAAGGCTGATCTTGTCTCAAAATTTAAAAATGTTCAGTATGAGATATCCAAGGGCTGGGGACATAGCTCAGAAGTAGAGCACCTGACCCTAGTACCACAAGGGAGGGAAGGAACGAGCTAAAGTTCAAAGGTGAAGATTCAAATTTAATTGCAACTGATTGCTAAAAGAGAAGTACAAAAATTCTAGAGACTGAGCAGAAGATGGAGAGCACCTCATTTCCAGAGACAAGCAGGAAGAACTGCTTCTCAGAGGTCCGACAAGGATTCTCTACAGGCAAGTACAAGGGAGAACAGTAGAACTCCAGGCAAAGCAGCATAGGAAAAGAGATGAGAAGAGGAGGTAGAGGACAGGACACAGAAAGGTTGAGGATGCTAAAGTAGGCAATAGTGGGCTCTCCAGGAAGTTTGTTTCACACTAAAAAGTCTGAGGTTAATCCTTCAACTGTGAAAAAGGGAGTAGGAGGGTAGGAAGCACTGATATGAGCAGGTTTTGTTTTGCAAAGACCCCTCAAAGTGCACAGCTTCCTGCAAGCCTAGCATAATGCCTCCAAACAGGTACTCAGAATATATGTTGAATTGAACTGGATAAGCTTTGTATCAGGTAAACTCTTACGGATGAAGGGCCAGTCACTTTCCCTACGAACTTACTGTGGCCAGGACAAGACTTGTAAGACAGGTCCAGCAACCTCGATTACTGCACACCATTCCCTGCACAACTGGAGTCCCCCAGAGGACCTTCATTGTTTACAAGTCTACCTCACCCATTAAACTTTGAGCTCTTGGTCTTGTAAGCAAAGACTGACTGTATTGATATGCTTGAGATCAGCACAGACTTAGGAGGCAGCTTCAAACACTGCACCACTCCAGATTATAGTAGTAATGTTGGATAAACAGATGACTAAGTAAACTGATCAGGCCAAGCCATGAGTTCATGTAGCAGGTGAGACTGGAATAAGCTTCAGGAAATGTCAGTGTCGAGATGCCAAAACCCTTTTGAGAGGTGGCTTCTAGTTGAAATGGGTTGTATTCATGAGTACCATGATTAAGATTCCCAAACAGAATGTGTTACAAGGCAGACAGAAGAAATCTCTGTGGGCCTCTGGGAGTCCCAATGGGGAGAAGACTGTTATATTAGGAGGGAGACAGAATGGATGCCAGCAAAGACTCCACAGTGGAGAGGATTCTTCAGTGGAATCTTGAAAGCTGAGTAGATAAGATGATTGCTAGCTAGCTGCTCATTTGTGAACTTTAAAAGCAAACTCCAGGAACTTTAAGGCTGGGAGTGAGGAAGGAGGGAATGCCTAGTGAGGCGTCTCTGTACTGCTGACATTTTCCTCCTGACAGAGTTGAAAGACCCTTAAACATAGGGGACAAAGGTTTTTCTCAAGAATGATTCTCAAAATAGAAGTACTAACTTGATTAATAATCTCTTCTTTTACCTTTTACACTTCTGGAAACATCGTAAAGGATAAGATAATTATCCAAGGGGTTTAACATAAGAAACTTAGGCTACATTATATTTTTAAAAGGTGCCCAATAATTGTCAGGTATTATTCCAAAAACACTCACAGTATTGTTTACCTTTAAAAGATCCAAGATAGTGATGATTGGATTAACTCTGCCTTTGAAATAGACTAATAATGGAAAAAAAAAAAAAAAAACAACAACTATGATTCCCATTCTTTCTAAGTCTGTGCGGAACTTCCCAAGTTACCGAGTATTCCTGGGGTGGGGGAGGGGTAGCACAAGTCATTTACTACCAGTCTGTTTTTCAAGGCAATGAACCCGAAAAGTGATTCCCAAGCCGGGGCTGACCACGGAGAATAAATCCTCACTGCTTCACTTAGCATCTGCGTCGCGGGCCAGTTTTAGCGTACCAGGACCCCGAAGTTCGGAAGGGAGTCCGTCCGGGACCCGGACCTGTGGACCCTCGGGGTCCCTAGTGCCCCGGCTTCGGGAACCCGTGGTCGCACAGGGGGCCTTTGTTGGCCCGAAGGGAGCGGTCGGCCTCGCCGGGCGGCGCCCGCCTCAGCTCACCTGGCGCCCCTGCCCGCCCCCCAACCCCCGCCCCCCTCACTCCCGCCCCTCCCACCCCCGAGCGCCTTCCCCAACCCCGCGCCCTCGCCCTGCCGCCGTGATGCCCCGAGCACCGTCGCGGGAGGCCAGCTCTCACCTTCTGCGCTCGCTCCGCTCCTCCTCCTCCTGGCGGCAGCCAAACCCAGAGAGAGCGCGGGAGTGTGCGCGGGCGGCAGCCCCGCGTTCTCCTCTCGCCGCTCGAGCCGGGCTCTGGAGGGCGGGACGCTGCGGGCCGCGGGGAGCGGGAGGCGCGCCCGGACTGCGAAGGGGCGGGGTGCGCTCGCTGAGGGGGTCCTTCTCTGAGGAGACTGTGGAGAGCGCGGGCTCTGAGGGGGCACAGGCGGCTGCAAAGAGCCGGTAATAGCGGAGAGGACTCCGCGCAGCCTAGAGGTGCAGTGGGACTGGGAGGTGTGGGGAAGCGGTGAGGAGCGCCCACCGTGCGGCGGTACCTTCCGCCCGGGTCGCAGCCTTGCTATTGTATGCAGCCCGGCTCGCTGCCGCCGCGCCCTGCGACCCCGCCCAGGCCACGCCTCCTTCAGCTCGGGCCCGCCCCCTCCGTCCGGCCTCCGCCCCCGGCAGGTGGGAGGGGGCGGGGAGCGCTGGACAGACCCACGTGAACCAGGCCAACGCGGCCAGGGGACGAGGTGGAGCGCCGGGATGACGTCATCAGCACTTGACGCCAGAGGCTAGGGAATCACCTGGCTGCCACGTGACGTCACCGGGGCCGGGTGTCTGCTCGGAGCTGTCGCGGTCTCTCTCTTTGAAGCGGCCTTTTTCCATGAAATTGGATGCTCTATAAGATGGTTAGCGTGAAGTCGGAGTGGAACGAGGGTAGCCCCTTGGATTTAAAAGCACCATGTCATCCCCATGCTCTTCGCCAAGCGCTGAAAGTGTGAAAACTGTCTCATCTCGCGACACCTCCGACCCTGACATTGTCTTGGGGTTAGTTAGGGGGTGTAAGAGTTAGAGTAAGGGCGGGGAAAAAATAGCGGAAACTTTTGAGATATACTGAACTCACGTTGGAAAAAGTACACTCTTTCTCCTCTTCTCCCACCACTGAGGCTATCTTTGACGCAAACCTTTTACCTGAGCTCAGATTCTATTTTTCTCAATACCTGTAAAGCAGCATTCATCACTTGCATGTCCTGCTGTACCACAAATTCAGTAAACCCAAAACCAAGAAAGTTATTACTCTGAGCCAAAACTCAGAGCCTTATTTCACACCCCAGATATCCAAGTTAAGTTGAATTCCTAACCCGTAATGTCTTTATACATTGCACCTGACTATCCTAATTTGGCCTCTCTTAAGCTTCGAATTAATAACAACAGATACAGTTTAGTATGCATTGCCCTTAAAAATAATAGGTATTTCTAGTGACCTCTTCCCTTCATGTTCTCAGCCAATGGACACCATTCAACATCCCTCTAATCAGATCCTTGTTCTCAATATTAATTTCAAATTGAGCTTCCGGCTTGTAAGCTGAAAAACAAAAGAAAAAAAAGAAAAAAAAAAAAACCAAACACATCGAGCCCTTGCCCAACTCGCTGTTCACCACCATCACCTGGGCAACAGAAGCAACCTTTAGACTCTCAAAATCAAAATCTAACTCATTACACTCACTGGTCTCCAGAGAAGTTTTATAAAGCTACAAAACTTATGATCGCTTTCTTCTGTTTAAACAGTCTGAGATGCTTTATTGATTTTAGGATAAAGTCCAAACTTTAACACAGCACTCACAGGCTGGCTGCTTATGACAGCCTTTCTTGCTTTGTCTCACGCTCTACCTTTGCCCAAACTACATAAGAATACTACCTGATATTTTTTTAACATTCTTCTTCCAATCAAGGAGCCCTTCCTTCCTTATCTGGCTTGAAAACATCTATTCCTTATACAAAGAAAAACTCCAGTATCACAATAATCTAGGACTTTGACTAATATTTCTAAGGTTCCCTGAATTTAATATTATACCTTTCTCACCTATTTTTTCCCTTTCCCTCCCCATCCCCTTTCTTCCTTTTAGGATTCCTGGCTGGCCTAGAACTGCCTCAACTTCCCAAATGTACCACCTGGCCTGACTTTTTTATCCCAAGAAACTGTAATTGTATATCTGACTTAATCAGTTCCACAAAATATTCCCATCTGTACCCCCCAACATGGAGCAGTGCTTGATACATAGTATCAATCAATTTGTTAAAAAATATATATTAATATATAATAAATATATATTAAATGTCTAGATGGTGGCATAGGCATTTAATCCTGGCATTCAAGAGGCAGAGGAAGGCAAATCTCTGTGAGATCCAGAGACCTTGTATCCAACAACAATAACAAAACTGTATTAAATAAATGCTTACTGTGTGCTGGGTGCTGTTCTGAGCCCTTCTTAATGCTATCTTGCTAAACACATCTATAACAACCATTTGAGGTTTCCTCCTGTTCCCCTTGCCCTTTGATGAGGAAACTGAGGTATATGCGCAGATATAATTTATCCCAGGTTCACCACCCAGGAAATGTATCCTACTCTACACTATCTTTGTACTGTCTCCACAGCAGGCAAATGGTAGCTCTTCCAAAAGTTAGTATTCTGACCCCGGGAAGTAGTAAATGTGGTTCCCTCCATAACAAAGCACTTAGCAGGTGTGATTAAATCAGGACTTTGAGATAAGAACTGCTCTGCTCTTGAATGCGTATTTCAAAAGATGGAAAAATTCAAGAGAAAAGTTTTCCTTTGGATCCTCTGGCACCTTGATTTCAACCCATATACATCCACTTTGAACTTCTGAACTAAGTTACTTTAAATAGCAAGTGTATTGTTTTAGGCCACCATATGTGCTAATTTATTCCCTAGTCGAAAGAAATACATCTCCAGTCAGGGGTAGGGCTTGTCTATGTTATTAAAGTGAAAGGGGATGTTTGCTAGAGATGGCCACCCCAATTGTTAGACACCACTTGCTGTGCTGTCCCTAAGACCCTGCCAAAGCCAATAATGAAGACAGTTCTAGCACCCTAGTACATTGTGTTTCTTTGTTTGCTTTTGAGACAGGGTCTTGCTATGTAGCCCAGAGCTAACTCCAAAGCCAAAATCCTCCGCCTCAGCCTGCCATGAGTGCTGAGATTACGGGCATGATGCTTCGCACCCAGCTCTTCATTCAGGATATCACTCTCAACATAGTCTGTTCCTCCAGCTGCCAAAGAAGAGCGGAGTTGGTCATTTTCAGTGTTCCGTGAAAACGTTCTGGATTTCACATTACATCCCGAATTGATAGGCTCATGAGTCAAGACTCTCAAAATTGCAAACAAAATACAACCAACTACATGAAATTATAAGTGACACTGCCCCTATGCCACTCAAGTACTAGAGCATGCTCTCCCAGTAGGGCTGAAATTTCTCCAAAAAGAGTGGAAACTGGTACATACATAGGTAGAAAATTTGAGGTATTATAATGGTGTGTGGCCTGTGGAGTTCAGTAAAGTTTGATAAAAGTTCTATTATTTACTATTTAATTTATCTGAATAGAAAGTCTCTTGCGAGGCTAGTTTTATGCACCGTGAAATAGCTGGAACCGTCTGAGAGGAGGGAAGTTCTCACCACCTGAGGGTTGTCCCCAGGCTGTTGATGCCCCTAGACCTGATGGCTTTGCTTGCAGTTCCATATCACAATCTGACACCAGAGAAGTTGCTGCAGGAGAGAGAGGAAAGTATGGTGGACATTAGGTCAGTGTTGCAGCCTAGAGAGAGCTGAACTGTCCAAGGCTGCAATCAGAGATGGGCTCGGGGAAGGCAATACCAGAGGTGTCTGCTGCAAAGTGCTTAGGCTTCATTTCTAGATTCCTCTTGTAAATCAAACTTCATAGGTAATGTCAGCCTCTTTTACACTCCTGTCTGAGACTGACGTCAATTTTAATTCTCTACAACCTCAACGATTTGAGATTAGTAATCATTACTGTTTCATTTATCACAGACAGTACATAGCGGGACAGTGTGTTCTTGCTTTAATTTACATTCTTTTGATCAGTAAGCAGCTGAACACCTGTGCATAATAAGTTTATAGCTGTCTGGGTACGATTTTTGTGGCTGCTTAATTGGTCATTTAAACTGATTGGATCTGAGATAAGGTCTCACTATGCAGATCTGGTTGGCCTGGAACTTGCTGTCTAGAACAACTGTCCTTAAACTCAGAGATTCACCCGCCTCTGTCTCCCAAATACTGGGATCAAACTCGTGCACTACCATATCTGACTATTTTTGGAAACAGGGCTTTATGTAGCCCAGACTGACGTCAGATTTACTATGCAGTTGAAGCTGACATTGAGGTCCTGGTCTTCCTCCCTCCACCATGTCAAGTTTGGGTATGCTCCTTAGTAAACTGTGTCTTTTAGTCTTTTGTTCATGTTTTTTTTTTTAATTATCAGCATTTGAGACAGAACTTGCATAAAACAAAATGTGTGCATTTTAAACGTTTGACCTCCCAAGTGACAAATGTTCGTCTTTATAAACACCAGCAAAGCCCGTCTGACTCAGGAGCTCCCTTTGCCTCTTTGAAGTCAATCTTCTACCCTTCCCCCAGCAGCCAATGATCTGCTGACTGTCACTCATTGTGAGTTACTTTTGCTTTCTCTAGAACTTCATTCTGCAAGTACTTCTTTGTGTATTCTTGCATAATTTTTTTGCCGTGATGAACATTTGACTTGAACACAGGGCCTATGCTACTGGACAATATTCCATTCTGCATATTTATCACAATGTTTATCCACTTAACTATCAATAGACATTTCAAGTGTTTGGCTACTTGAATAAAGCTATAATGATTCTCCAAGCACATATGTCTATTATTTTATTGGGGAAGTAGCATAGGTTTGTTGTAGGATAGGCACCTGCTTAGCTTCATCAGAAATTGCCAAAATAGCTCTCTTCAAAATAGCTGTAGAATTCAGTGTGGTTTTGGCAGATTTCCATTATTTCTTGCTTTATGGTCTGAATCCCTCTTCTACTTTCTTTGACCCAGTCCTTAAACTGAGCCTTTCTCTAAAAGGCTCTGATGTCTGTCAGTGAAGAATGGCCTTTATTTACCAAAGTCTGGGCGAGCTCATTATGAAGGATATGGCTGCTGCTGGGTCTTCTCTTTCGGTGCAGAACCACACATAGTTCAGCCGGGTGGCTCGGCAGGTAAGGCACTTGCTGCCAAGGCTGACAACCTGAGGTCAATTCTAGAACCCACATGGCAGAAAAAGAGAATGGACTTCTGAAAGTTGTCCCCTGACCTCCACAGGTATGCTGTGGGAGGTATAATCACACTCCACTCATATGCACACACACACACACACACACACACACACACACACACACCCCAAAATAAGTAAATAAAACTATATAGTTCTTCTGGAACGCTTCTGTGAGTTCTGAGGCTCCAAGGAATTTATTTCTGCTACAACCTGAGGGAGCTCAGAAGCCTTTGAACAGCGCAGCTCCCCAGACTCAGATTGGACCTGACACACAGAAACTGTGACAAGAAACAGATGTGTCTCAAGCTGCCTTTGTGATGACTTGTAACTCACAGATAGAAGCCATACAGGAGAGCAGAGAGGGATGAACTCTGGAGACAAATTCTACTTCCTACTAGTGTCTTCCCTCCCTTCCTCCTTCCTCTTTCTTTTAAGGCAGAGGTGGGATCTGGAGCTAAGCAGCTATCCTGAAACTATGAGGAAAAGGCCAAGAAAATCACAAAGACCTTCAACTAAATGCTTCCCAGTCATCAACCCTGGGCCAGGCATCTCTTGCCTCCGGCTGTCTCAGCTTGGTTGCTGTTTGTAAGCAGTGGTTTCTCCGGGCGGACCTCTGTGCTCAGGTGCTGTTCTTCACCGGTACAACACGTTCTGAGAGTTTCCAATGCAAGCTTCACTGTTTGCATTTGACAGTTCCCCACCCCCACCCCGCTCCCCGACACTGCTGCTCCTTGAGCATGGCAAGCACTCTGTTAGATCTCTCCTAATGAGACTGTTAATATTCACTCTGGGAGACAGAGAAAGAGGGTCACAGGAAGCTCACACGGCCCTCCCCTGGGATTCCAATCACTGTGCCTTCTGGCTGTGGCCGCACTTATTCATGGACATACTATAAAGTATCTGAGGGAGAAAGTTGAGGGGGTTGGGTGATGGTGGGGTTTCAGGCGGTGCCACCAGCCTCCAGTCACTAAAGCTCCAGCCCTAAGAAGCTCGTTTGTTGCAAGGCTGGATTTGTTTTGGTCTCTTGGCTCATTCCCTATTTGGGATGGATGTTTGTTTCTTCTACCTCTCACCAGGAAAGCCACAAAACTGTAAAATGGTGTCACCATTGTGGAAAACTACAGAAACGTTTTCTTCAAAAGTTAAAAACGAAGCCAGCTGTGGTGGCACGTTCCTTTTATGCCAGCCCCTGGGAGGCAGAGGCAGGTGGATCTCTGAGTTTGAGGCCAGCCCCGTCTACAGTGGGAGTTTCAGGACAGCCAGGGCTACACAGACGAATCCTGTCTCAAACAAACAAACAAAAAGGTAAAAATGAGGCTGGATTGGGGTTGGAGAGATGGCTCAGGTAAACAGCACACATTGCTTTTATAAGAGGACTCGAGTTTGGGAAATCCTGAGAACAAGCTGCTTAGCTAGATTAGAGCCAAAATGTCGTGCTCTAGATTCAGCGAGAGACCCTGCCTCAAATCATAATGTAGAAAGCACTACCCAAAGATACTCATTGTCAACCTCTACCCTCCATGCACACGTGTGTACGTACACACGCATGTTCATATGTGCCCTTATACACACAAACATACATAAGTATACCGCACAACCATACATACTGTGGTTGTTTGGATATGTTTGGCCCAGGGAGTGGCGCTATTAAGAGGAGGAGGATGTGGCCTTATTAGAGAGGAGGTGAGTCACTGGGGGTGGGCTTTGAGGACTGCTAGTACTCAAGCTCCTCCCAGTGTAGAGACACTCCTCCTGGCTGCATACAAAAGACTATTGCCTCCTTGGCTGCCTTTGGATCAACTCTTGTCCCTCCAGCACCATGTCTGCCTGGACGCTGCCCTGCTTCCCAAGATGATGATAATGGGCTGAACCATTTGTTTGGCTCAAGAGGTCTCAGGGAAGAATTTTAGGATTTTGCCTAGAGATTGTTCTTGTGATATTTTGGTGAAGAATGTGGCTGCTTTTTGCCCACGTCCAAACAGTCTGCCTGAGGCTATGGTAAAGAGATTTAGATTAATTGCATGGACAGGGGAACTCTAGTTTAGACTTTGTACTGTGGTTCGCTCTTATAAGGAGCATTTTGATCAAGCTTAGGAAGGAAAAATATGAAATGTATGGTTCAAAGATTAAAGAGGCACCCGGAAGTAGAATGGAGCTAAGTCCAGTGCTCCAGGATATTAAAGGGAATTAAGGGAGCAGTGACCTCAGGGCAGGATCCTACCCAGCTAAGCTTATTGTTTACAGATTTTCAGTTGAACAAAAGATAGTTATATCATGTTAGGCATTATTAGGACCTGGTTATTGTTTTCATTTGCGTGTAAGGAGATACTATTATGTGTCAACTTGACAAGAGATGAACTGTGGTGACTATTCTGGTTTCAACTTGACTATATCTGGAATGAGCTACAGTCCAGAGTTTATAAAGATTTTGTGAAAGGATAAGGAAAAGCTTAGTTCCAGGCATGGTGGTGCATGCCTTTAATCCTAGCACTCAGTAGACAGAGCCATGCAGATCTCTGAGTTAAGGACAGTCTATGGACCAAGTTCCAGGACAGCCAGGACAGTTTAGGTAGTGAAGGAATTGACAAATAGGAAGCTGGTGATGCTATAATAGAATAAGGGGGCCATGTTCAATCCCCAGCAAGCAGCAGAACTCCTTAGCTTCAGTCATGTGGCTCTGGCTTTACAGTCAAGAATAAAAGAGGGACAAATGATGCTTGAGCTGGACTTAAGAAATTAACAGTGATTAAGAAGATACCAGCGCCCGGCCCGCAGCAGCTCTCTGCTCCCAGACCCGGTGAGAGAGAGACCCAACCGCCTGGTCAGGTGGGCACTCCTGAGGCTGCAGAGCGGAAGAGACCACCAACACTGCTCACCCCTGCCCACATCCCTGGCCCAAGAGGAAACTGTATAAGGCCTCTGGGCTCCCGTGGGGGAGGGCCCAGGAGCGGCAGAACACCTGCCTGAAACACCGCCGGAACCTGAAAGAAACAGACCGGATAAACAGTTCTCTGCACCCAAATCCCGTGGGAGGGAGAGCTAAACCTTCAGAGAGGCAGACAAGCCTGGGAAACCAGAAGAGACTGCTCCCTGCACGCACATCTCGGACACCAGAGGAAAAAGCCAAAGACCATCTGGAACCCTGGTGCACTGAAGCTCCCGGAAGGGGCGGCACAGGTCTTCCTGGTTGCTGCCGCTGCAGAGAGCCCCTGGGCAGCACCCCACGAGCGAACTTGAGCCTCAGGACCACAGGTAAGACCAAATTTTCTGCTGCAAGAAAGCTGCCTGGTGAACTCAAGACACAGGCCCACAGGAACAGCTGAAGACCTGTAGAGAAGAAAAACTACACGCCCGAAAGCAGAACACTCTGTCCCCATAACTGACTGAAAGAGAGGAAAACAGGTCTACAGTACTCCTGACACACAGGCTTATAGGACAGTCTAGCCACTGTCAGAAATAGCAGAACAAAGTAACACTAGAGATAATCTGATGGCGAGAGGCAAGCGCAGGAACCCAAGCAACAGAAACCAAGACTACATGCCATCATCGGAGCCCAATTCTCCCACCAAAACAAACATGGAATATCCAAACACACCAGAAAAGCAAGATCTAGTTTCAAAATCATATTTGATCATGATGCTGGAGGACTTCAAGAAAGACATGAACACACTTAGGGAAACACAGGAAAACATTAATAAACGAGTAGAAGCCTACAGAGAGGAATCGCAAAAATCCCTGAAAGAATCCCAGGAAAACACAATCAAACAGTTGAAGGAATTAAAAATGGAAATAGAAGCAATCAAGAAAGAACACATGGAAACAACCCTGGATATAGAAAACCAAAAGAAGAGACAAGGAGCTGTAGATACAAGCTTCACCAACAGAATACAAGAGATGGAAGAGAGAATCTCAGGAGCAGAAGATTCCATAGAAATCATTGACTCAACTGTCAAAGATAATGTAAAGTGGAAAAAGCTACTGGTCCAAAACATACAGGAAATCCAGGACTCAATGAGAAGATCAAACCTAAGGATAATAGGTATAGAAGAGAGTGAAGACTCCCAGCTCAAAGGACCAGTAAATATCTTCAACAAAATCATAGAAGAAAACTTCCCTAACCTAAAAAAAGAGATACCCATAGGCATACAAGAAGCCTACAGAACTCCAAATAGATTGGACCAGAAAAGAAACACCTCCCGTCACATAATTGTCAAAACACCAAATGCACAAAATAAAGAAAGAATATTAAAAGCAGTAAGGGAAAAAGGTCAAGTAACATATAAAGGGAGACCTATCAGAATCACACCAGACTTCTCGCCAGAAACTATGAAGGCCAGAAGATCCTGGACTGATGTCATACAGACCCTAAGAGAACACAAATGCCAGCCCAGGTTACTGTATCCAGCAAAACTCTCAATTAACATTGATGGAGAAACCAAGATATTCCATGACAAAACCAAATTTACACAATATCTTTCTACAAATCCAGCACTACAAAGGATAATAAATGGTAAAGCCCAACATAAGGAGGCAAGCTATACCCTAGAAGAAGCAAGAAACTAATCGTCTTGGCAACAAAACAAAGAGAATGAAAGCACACAAACATAACCTCACATCCAAATATGAATATAAAGGGAAACAATAATCACTATTCCTTAATATCTCTCAATATCAATGGCCTCAACTCCCCAATAAAAAGACATAGATTAACAAACTGGATAGGCAACGAGGACCCTGCATTCTGCTGCCTACAGGAAACACACCTCAGAGACAAAGACAGACACTACCTCAGAGTGAAAGGCTGGAAAACAACTTTCCAAGCAAATGGTCAGAAGAAGCAAGCTGGAGTAGCCATTCTAATATCAAATAAAATCAATTTCCAACTAAAAGTCATCAAAAAAGATAAGGAAGGACACTTCATATTCATCAAAGGAAAAATCCACCAAGATGAACTCTCAATCCTAAATATCTATGCCCCAAATACAAGGGCACCTACATATGTAAAAGAAACCTTACTAAAGCTCAAAACACACATTGCACCTCACACAATAATAGTGGGAGATTTCAACACCCCACTCTCATCAATGGACAGATCATGGAAACAGAAATTAAACAGTGATGTCGACAGACTAAGAGAAGTCATGAGCCAAATGGACTTAACGGATATTTATAGAACATTCTATCCTAAAGCAAAAGGATATACCTTCTTCTCAGCTCCTCATGGTACTTTCTCCAAAATTGACCATATAATTGGTCAAAAAACGGGCCTCAACAGGTACAGAAAGATAGAAATAATCCCATGCGTGCTATCGGAACACCACGGCCTAAAACTGGTCTTCAATAACAATAAGGGAAGAATGCCCACATATACGTGGAAATTGAACAATGCTCTACTCAATGATAACCTGGTCAAGGAAGAAATAAAGAAAGAAATTAAAAACTTTTTAGAATTTAATGAAAATGAAGATACAACATACTCAAACTTATGGGACACAATGAAAGCTGTGCTAAGAGGAAAACTCATAGCGCTGAGTGCCTGCAGAAAGAAACAGGAAAGAGCATATGTCAGCAGCTTGACAGCACACCTAAAAGCTCTAGAACAAAAAGAAGCAAATACACCCAGGAGGAGCAGAAGGCAGGAAATAATCAAACTCAGAGCTGAAATCAACCAAGTAGAAACAAAAAGGACCATAGAAAGAATCAACAGAACCAAAAGTTGGTTCTTTGAGAAAATCAACAAGATAGATAAACCCTTAGCCAGACTAACGAGAGGACACAGAGAGTGCGTCCAAATTAACAAAATCAGAAATGAAAAGGGAGACATAACTACAGATTCAGAGGAAATTCAAAAAATCATCAGATCTTACTATAAAAACCTATATTCAACAAAATTTGAAAATCTTCAGGAAATGGACAATTTCCTAGACAGATACCAGGTATCGAAGTTAAATCAGGAAGAGATAAACCAGTTAAACAACCCCATAACTCCTAAGGAAATAGAAGCAGTCACTAAAGGTCTCCCAACCAAAAAGAGTCCAGGTCCAGACGGGTTTAGTGCAGAATTCTATCAAACCTTCATAGAAGACCTCATACCAATATTATTCAAACTATTCCACAAAATTGAAACAGATGGAGCCCTACCGAATTCCTTCTACGAAGCCACAATTACTCTTATACCTAAACCACACAAAGACACAACAAAGAAAGAGAACTTCAGACCAATTTCCCTTATGAATATCGACGCAAAAATACTCAATAAAATTCTGGCAAACCGAATTCAAGAGCACATCAAAACAATCATCCACCATGATCAAGTAGGCTTCATCCCAGGCATGCAGGGATGGTTTAATATACGGAAAACCATCAACGTGATCCATTATATAAACAAACTGAAAGAACAGAACCACATGATCATTTCATTAGATGCTGAGAAAGCATTTGACAAAATTCAACACCCCTTCATGATAAAAGTCCTGGAAAGAATAGGAATTCAAGGCCCATACCTAAACATAGTAAAAGCCATATACAGCAAACCAGTTGCTAACATTAAACTAAATGGAGGGAAACTTGAAGCAATCCCACTAAAATCAGGGACTAGACAAGGCTGCCCACTCTCTCCCTACTTATTCAATATAGTTCTTGAAGTTCTAGCCAGAGCAATCAGACAACAAAAGGAGATCAAAGGGATACAGATCGGAAAAGAAGAGGTCAAAATATCACTATTTGCAGATGACATGATAGTATAGTTAAGTGATCCCAAAAGTTCCACCAGAGAACTACTAAAGCTGATAAACAACTTCAGCAAAGTGGCTGGGTATAAAATTAACTCAAATAAATCAGTTGCCTTCCTCTATACAAAAGAGAAACAAGCCGAGAAAGAAATTAGGGAACCGACACCCTTCATAATAGACCCAAATAATATAAAGTACCTCGGTGTGACTTTAACCAAGCAAGTAAAAGATCTGTACAATAAGAACTTCAAGACACTGAGGAAAGAAATTGAAGAAGACCTCAGAAGATGGAAAGATCTCCCATGCTCATGGTTTGGCAGGATTAATATAGTAAAAATGGCCATTTTACCAAAAGCAATCTACAGATTCAATGCAATCCCCATCAAAATACCAATCCAATTCTTCAAAGAGTTAGACAGAACAATTTGCAAATTCATCTGGAATAACAAAAAACCCAGGATAGCTAAAGCTATCCTCAACAATAAAAGGACTTCAGGGGGAATCACTATCCCTGAACTCAAGCAGTATTACAGAGCAATAGTGATAAAAACTGCATGGCATTGGTACAGAGACAGACAGATAGACCAATGGAATAGAATTGAAGACCCAGAAATGAACCCACACACCTATGGTCACTTGATTTTTGACAAAGGAGCCAAAACCATCCAATGGAAAAAAGATAGCATTTTCAGCAAATGGTGCTGGTTCAACTGGAGGGCAACATGTAGAAGAATGCAGATCGATCCATGCTTATCACCCTGTACAAAGCTTAAGTCCAAGTGGATCAAGGACCTCCACATCAAACCAGACACACTCAAACTAATAGAAGAAAAACTAGGGAAGCATCTGGAACACATGGGCACTGGAAAAAATTTCCTGAACAAAACACCAATGGCTTATGCTCTAAGATCAAGAATCGACAAATGGGATCTCATAAAACTGCAAAGCTTCTGTAAGGCAAAGGACACTGTGGTTAGGACAAAACGGCAACCAACAGATTGGGAAAAGATCTTTACCAATCCTACAACAGATAGAGGCCTTATATCCAAAATATACAAAGAACTCAAGAAGTTAGACCGCAGGGAAACAAATAACCCTATTAAAAAATGGGGTTCAGAGCTAAACAAAGAATTCACAGCTGAGGAATGCCGAATGGCTGAGAAACACCTAAAGAAATGTTCAACATCTTTAGTCATAAGGGAAATGCAAATCAAAACAACCCTGAGATTTCACCTCACACCAGTGCGATTGGCTAAGATCAAAAACTCAGGTGACAGCAGATGCTGGCGAGGATGTGGAGAAAGAGGAACACTCCTCCATTGTTGGTGGGATTGCAGACTGGTAAAACCATTCTGGAAATCAGTCTGGAGGTTCCTCAGAAAATTGGACATTGAACTGCCTGAGGATCCAGCTATACCTCTCTTGGGCATATACCCAAAAGATGCCTCAACATATAAAAGAGACACGTGCTCCACTATGTTCATCGCAGCCTTATTTATAATAGCCAGAAAATGGAAAGAACCCAGATGCCCTTCAACAGAGGAATGGATACAGAAAATGTGGTTCATCTACACAATGGAATACTACTCAGCTATCAAAAACAACGAGTTTATGAAATTCGTAGGCAAATGGTTGGAACTGGAAAATATCATCCTGAGTGAGCTAACCCAATCACAGAAAGACATACATGGTATGCACTCATTGATAAGTGGCTATTAGCCCAAATGTTTGAATTACCCTAGATCCCTAGAACAAACGAAACTCAAGACGGATGATCAAAATGTGAATGCTTCACTCCTTTAAATGAGGAAAAAGAATACCCTTGGCAGGGAAGGGAGAGGCAAAGATTAAAACAGAGACTGAAGGAACACCCATTCAGAGCCTGCCCCACATGTGGCCCATACATATACAGCCACCCAATTAGACAAGATGGATGAAGCAAAGAAGTGCAGACCGACAGGAGCCGGATGTAGATCGCTCCTGAGAGACACAGCCAGAATACAGCAAATACAGAGGCGAATGCCAGCAGCAAACCACTGAACTGAGAATAGATCCCCTATTGAAGGAATCAGAGAAAGAACTGGAAGAGCTTGAAGGGGCTCGAGACCCCAAAAGTACAACAATGCCAAGCAACCAGAGCTTCCAGGGACTAAGCCACTACCTAAAGACTATACATGGACTGACCCTGGACTCTGACCCCATAGGTAGCAATGAATATCCTAGTAAGAGCACCAGTGGAAGGGGAAGCCCTGGGTCCTGCTAAGACTGAACCCCCAGTGAACTAGTCTATGGGGGGAGGGCGGCAATGGGGGGAGGGTTGGGAGGGGAACACCCATAAGGAAGGGGAGGGGGGAGGGGGATGTTTGCCTGGAAACCGGGAAAGGGAATAACACTCGAAATGTATATAAGAAATACTCAAGTTAATAAAAAAAAAAAAAAGAAGAAGATACCAGCATTCCTGAGATGAAATCTTCTGGGAAGTGTTTTCTGAGAGCACAAAGAAGCTATGTTCCAGAGGTAGCCAAGGTTGTACTTCGCGCTGCCACTGTACTTGGTAATGTGTAAGAGTCATCCAGGTAGTTCTGGTTTTGAAGTCATGAAGGTGTCATGGAAAGAAGCTGAGGTTGGGCACTGTGAGAGGCCAGCAAAGGCCATTGGTGAAGGTGCTGCCACCTTCATCATGCAAAGAAGTTTGACTTGGTACCATGAAGAGAGCCTATGAGAGGCTAATGGTGAAGCCTAGTTGCAGTGGAAGGTACCAGCACATTGGAGTTGCCAATACTGTGGAATGACCACCAAGAACAGCAGCAGTAGTGGAACCAGAGCCTAGAGTGCTACATAGGGCAGAGCTGGAGAAGTGACCCATGCTCTTTGGAGGAGCCTAGAACATCATGTGTAGATCCCAGACATTGGAACAGGAAGGTGTAAAGTTGAAGTTGCCTTGAAGACCTCAAGATGTTAGAGATGCAGAGCCTTGTGATGCCTGCTGAAGAAAGCTGCTACCAGGGAGTGGAACCAGCCCAAGAGAAAGAAGTTTGTTGCAGTCAACAAAGGTGAAAGGAGCTGGAGATCTGAAGAGTGCTTTGACATCAGACATGGAGGTGTGGAGTTTGGAGACTTCCCAGCTGACTTTCTGTCTTTCTCTCATCCAGTATTCCTCACTATGATGTTTTGGGATGAGATTTAATCCATTATCTTCAGGGTGAGAGGCATGGCAGCATGCAGGCAGACATGGTGCTGTATATCCTGTGATGTTGAAAGTATGTGGATTTTTATTTTTATTTCATAGGGCATTACAGTTAATAGATTGCATGGATCTCAGAAGAGACTTTGAATTTTGGATTTTTAACATTGTTGAGACTGTTATAGATATATGGGGACTTTTGAAGTTGGACTAAATGTATTTTGCACTATGCTATGGCCAGAACCCCATAGACTCATGTATTTGAACAAGCCTATGGGGTCCAGGGAGTAGAATGTGGTGATTTGAGAATGTTTAACCCATGGGTAGTGACACTATTAGGAGATATGGCCTTGTTAGAGGAAGTGTGTCACTGAGAGTAGTCATTGAGGTCTGATCGTGCTCAAGCTTCCCCTGGTGTAGACATTCCTAGCTGCTTACAGAAGAGTGTCTCCTGGCTACCTTTAGATCAAGATATAGAACTCTTTGCTCTTCCAGCATCATATCTGCCTGCATACTGCCATGCTCCTTGCCCTGATGATAATGGACTAAACCTCTGAAACTGTAAGCCAGTCACAATTAAATGTTAGCCATTGTAAGAGTTGCTGTGGTCATGGTGTCTTTTCACAGCAATGGAAACCCTAACTAAAACAGTCAGAGTCCATGATGGCAGAGCAAAAGCATGGTGGCAGGAATAGCTGAGAGCTCACACCTTGATTAAACAAGTAGAAAGTACAGATAAATAAGTAGAGGGAACACTGGGAGTGAGTGGCCTAAGCTTTTGAAATCTCAAAGCTGCCTGTTCCCTGGCCCATGATGTCCCTCCTCTAGCAAGGCCACGCCTCCTAATTCTTCCTAAAGAGTTCCACTAGCTAGGGACCAAGTATTCAAACATATCTGCCTATGGGGACCATTCTCATTCAAACCACCACAACACTCATGAGTGCAGGTGCTCGTGGAAGCTAGACATATTGAATACTCCTGGAGCTGGAGTTTACAAGCTGTTAATGAGCTATCTCACATGGGTGCTGGGAACCAAACTGAGTTCGTCTTAAGGAACAGTGTGTGCTTTTAGCCTGTGAGTCATTGTCCAGCCCCTGGCACATTTGTAACCCCAGAATTAGTGATATGAAAATAAGGAATCCTGGGGAGTTTGTTGGACAGTGACTCCCTTGAAGAGTATAGTCCAGGTACACCTCTGGCTTTTGCATGTACACACACTGGTATACACACATAGGTGCATCCGCCAGTACATACATTTGCCCACATGCACATTTCACACATCAAATACATAAACATGCAAGTTAGATGGCTTTAGCCAGAGTAGAAAATAAAAGCATTAATTTTAAGTTTCATGAATGCTCTAGGAATACAGACTAAAATGGATGATTTGAACCCAGAACTAGATCCTGCAGCCTTTGGGAAGCCATTCTATCAGGCAGGGTCGTGGGTGCTATGTCTTAACTCCCTGTGGAGCTGAATCTGAACTGGGACTGAGATCTAACCCACATAGCATACAGCCCACAGAGCAATGATGCCAATGATAATTGGAACCAATCCTTTTTACATGGTTCTGTGAGGAGACCAAGTAAGAGAGGTGACTTGAAGACACCAAGACCCAGGAGATGCTGCTTTCTGCCAACTGCATTTTACCAACAGCAGCCACAACTGGGCTTAGGAGAGAAAGTAGGCAGACAGCAGCAGTTGGATCAGAGGCTCAGAGTTGGCAGGAAGTTAACTGCGATCCACTGCAAAGGGCAAAGTTGTCAGAACATTAGCATGGAGAGAGCAAGGGAGACTCTACCTTGCTCTGCCCTGGGTTGCTACTCAGTCTAATGTCCCGTGTTCTATTAGACTTTCTAACTCTCTGTGAGTGCTCTGGTTTTCCACCAGAATATTTATCTTCATAATGACAAGAATAGTTTTTTTGTTTGTTTTTGTTTTGTCCAATTGGGTTTTGAGACAGAGTCTTGCTATGGAGTCTAGGCTAGCCTTAAACTCTAGCTCTTCCTGCCTCAGCTCCCAAGTACTGGGATAACAGATATATGTTGATAGACATATTCTTTGAAACTAGCAATTGAGAGAGAGCTTTCAGTCAAACCATCCCTCTTACCCCTTCTTTCATAAGCACAAAAACCAAATTCCTGTGTCACTCAGGCAAAGCAGTCACCAGTCCTCTGCGTGTATATCTGGTGAACATTTGTGACTTCTCAGTGTCTTCACAAAGACAGCTTTCTCCTGATGACATACATTGGTACCAACCTTTAAGTAAAGTTTTCAGGGCTGCAGAGATGGATCAGCAGTTAAGAGCATTGACTGTTCTTCCAGAGGACCTGGGTTCAATTCCTAGCACCCACATGACAGCTCACAACCATCCAGAACTCCAGTTCCTGGAGATTTAGTGCCCTCTTCTGACCTCTGAGGGCACCAAGCACATGTATAGTACATAGACATGTACAGGCAAAATCCCACACACATAAGAATAAGCAAATCTAAAAAAAATTTTTTTAATTAAGTTTTCTTTACTTTGTCACAAAAGTATTTACATAATAGAGAATTTAGTACACATAGGTACAATTTCTTATCCTTATGCTTTTTATGTCAAGCACGTAGATGGCTACCAGTACTGTAGATTAAGAATTTCCTGGTCATTAAAGACTTCATAAATATCTAGTCTTCTTAGCCAGCATAGAATATACAACCACAGAATTTTGAAATGAACCTTTTATCATTGAACACGTAGTTTGTTTCCAAGTTTCATGAATAATGGTAGACATGTCATGCTGCCTAAATGTCTCATCATTTCCTTAGGACCGATTCTTGGAAGTAGAATTCCTAAAGGAATTTGAATTTTATCATAAAGAAAACACAGGAAGAAATGGATCACTCCCTACCTTAGGAAAGTGTGCCCTCTTTTACCACTGTGGCCACAGCTAGAGGAGGCTTTACACATTGGACAGCAGAACCATACACCCTCCTGCTTCTTCTCATCACCCCTCCTTGGCTACCCTGACTGGCCTTTGGACTGACCAATAACTGTCTTTCTCTGACACATAGAGACCAAACAGCCCATAAGATCAGAGCAGAGTGCTTACTGGGACTGTCTGAAAACAGAGCATGCAGGGCCAGTTTAAAAGGGAGAGTGCCAAGATAAGAAAGTCAGAACTAATCACAACCAAGTTTTCTCTTCAAAGCACTTTTTTTCTTTTCTTCTCTTCAGCTTTTTAAATGAGCATGTGCAATTTATCACAGGAAAAGCTAACATACTGGGGAAAACAACAACAGATTCTCAGATTTGGCGTGAGACTGGGGATTGTCTGGTTCTTGGACAAGCAGCTGTGAGTTCTGTGGCTCTGCAATACTGCCTACAAATTCCTGGCTGGCTCAGAATGAATCTGCTCCTGAGTCACGGAAAGAAAGGATTATTGAGTCCCTCTAGGGACACTAGTGGGAGCCATGGTTATCTTCCAATCCTACAAGTGGACTCTAGGACCAACTGCTAGGGACCCTTTGTCCAAGATACATATTGATGATGCCCAGCCAGAATGTCTTAGCAGGCAGAGTGGAGCAAAGATAGCCACAGCTGCTCCAGGGTGACCACTCCATCTCAGGGAGGGTTGGGGTACACACTGGAGGCCCCTGTCCTGGAGGGGACTGTGGTGATTCATGTAGAAGGCAGGGAAACAATTCTCAAACTCTTTGATGCCAGGACTCCTCTACACTACTAAAGACTACAAATGCCAGTGTCCGCGTAGGGTCTAGCATTCAAGACTCACTGTACTAGAAGTTCAAGCTAAAAAAGTCTTTACACATTTATTAAACTTGCTTTTTTAAAACATCTACTACAGCCTTTGTAATCTCTAATATGAATTAGAATGTGGTGTGTGTGTGTATGTGTGTGTGTGTATGTGTCCGTGTGTCTGTTTGTGTGTGTGTCTGTATGTATTTCTGTGTGTATGTCTGTGTGTCTCTGTCTGTGTGTATGTTTGTCTGTGTATCTGCGTGTGTCTGTGTGTCTGTCTGTATGTCTGTGTGTATGTCTGTCTGTGTATCTGTGTGTGTGTCTGTGTGTCTGTCTGTGTGTCTGTCTGTATGTCTGTGTGTATGTCTGTGTCTGTGTATCTGTGTGTGTGTCTGTGTGTCTGTCTGTATGTCTGTCTGTATGTCTGTGTCTGTGTATCTGTGTGTGTGTCTGTGTGTCTGTATGTATGTCTGTGTCTGTGTGTGTGTCTCTGTGTGTGTATGTGTCTGTGTGTGTGTGTGTGTGTGTGTGTGTGTGTGTGTGTGTGTGTGTGTGGAAAGTGACTATATTTTCTAAACCAAAAAGAAAAACTAAAACAGGTTTCTTGTGTCCTGAGCTCCTTCCACTGTCTGGACTGTTAGTGTGCAGCTGCATTCCTACCTCTGTTTCCACACTTGGCCTGTTGCAAGTCTAATGAGAATGGAAACGCATTCTTTTATGTGTAGCTGGCAAAGGAAGGGGTATTTTAACTGCCTTCCCACACAAGTGTGGACATTCTTTTAATTCCTTATTAAAACTTGACAAGGGGAGAGGGTTCTAGGTGGTATTGCTTGGTTGGTTGCTTTGTCATTGTTGTGATAAGAGCTTTCCTTGTAGCCCAGGTTGTCCTGCAGCTCTCAGCCTTCCTGCCTCAGCCTCCCGACCGACCGGTTGGGTTACCAACTGGTTACTGTGGTGCAATAGACATTGGTAACCATCCTTAAATGGGCTTCTCAGCTGCGGTAAAGGATTCTTAGTGTTCTGCAACTGTGTTGTTTCTGTTCTTTCCACGTGTCACTTGTGTGGCAGCGTGTGATGCAGTCTCCTTCCCTGTGAGGATGGAAATTGTTCTATACCTATCCCTGTCACCTCTTCATAGGAATGTTTCCAAACATTAAATAAGCAGTGATAAGAAATAGGAAAAGTGTGAGATGGGCTGAAGAGATGGCTCAGCAGTCAAGAGCAGGACTTACTACTTGTTCTTGCAGAGGGCCTGGGTTTGGTTCTCAGTCCCTGGATAAGCTGCTCGCAACTGCCTATCACTCCAGCTATTAGGGAATCCGATACCTTCTTCTGGCTTTCAAAGGTGCCTGCAATCCTGTATACGTATATACCCCATATTAAATACATTTTTTAAAAAAATTTTAAAAGCAAATCTTAAAAATAAAGTTCTGTATGCTGGGTGTAGTGGCACATGCCTTTAATCCCAGCACTCAGGAGGCAGAGGCAGGCAGATCTCTGTGAGTTCAAGGCCATTCTGGTCTACAGAATGAGTTCCAGGACAGCTAGGACTACACAGTGAAACTCTATCTCAAAACAAACAAAAATATTGTAATAGAAGTGAGGCAGGTTCTGAGGGGAGAGGGCAGAGGCAGAAGAACCAGCCTAACCTTGGCTGGGCTTCCAGACCTGTTGCCCAAGCAGAGACTGAAGAGTGGCTAAGAGCTGGTCGGGAAAGGGCTGCTACTAGCACTGAAGCAACTCCAGTGTCAGGCCTGGGGTGTGAGAAAAGGCGTGGCCAGGGTTCAGGTCTGAGCAGTGAAAGGCCACAAAGGGAGTTTGTGAAACAGTCAGAAACTGATGGAACATTTATGATAGGTCAGGCACTGTGTTGAACCTCTGCCCTGAACCCAGGCCCTCAAATATGCTAGGCAGTCTTCCCCACTGCTGCACTCTTGAGAGCATGGTGAGCATAATTCACTTAAACATACATTCAGCTAAAACTGAGATTGTCCTGAGTATATGCTGAGGGCCAACACTACTCTTAGTGGTTCAAACAAAGCACTAAAATGTAATCCCAGCAAGGACATAAAATTGGTACTATTATCCTTCCCATTTTAGAGGTAGAAAAGTGAGGCACAGGGAGGCTAAAATACATTGCCCAAAGTCATGCTCATAAATTGGAACTTGAACTCAGGTTTCAGCAGCTGTGCCTGTCAATACTCTGCCAGAGACCTGAGGACGGGGGGGGGGGGGGGGGGGGGGGGGGTGATGGGGGAGGGGGGAGGGAGGGAGGATTTGGACTTCTACTTGGCGTGACTACTGAGTGCATTAGGCAGAAAGTAGGCAAGTCAGGTAGGTGTGTGCTTTGTAACCATTTCTAGCTATGGCGTGCATGCAAAACAAGGGATTATCCACGGAGGTAACAACGCATCTCAAAGCGCTGCCACCATAAACAAATGTGGCGCTTGCGGGCAATGCCTTGTAAAGTGAATGCTTATCGATGGCCCAGCTTTGCTTGGCTCGATACCGAAGTAATGAATCCTTACATGAGAATCATCCTTCCTTTTACAGGATTTGGTGATGCTCTGGAGATGAATGGGAACGGTATAGTTGTGTACTAGTAAATGTGTTCTCTACGGGAGTAAGTTCCTTTATTTATAGAGTTTGTTGGGTTTTTTTTCTTTCAGAAGAAATACTTCAAACATAGCTGATGCCAGACATTCAAGAATTTAATAACTAGCCTCGGAGAATTTAGCTCTGCTGAGTGACTGATTCACACACAAGAGCCCAGAGAAGCCAAGATTCTTGTTCAAGATCTAGGGGAAGGTAATGGTTTAACACAGGCCTTTTCTCTATTTTTTCCCCAGGTGTGGTGGTTTGAATGAGAATGGCTCCCATAGGCTCATATATTTGAATACTTGGTCACCAGGAAGTGGCACTATTTGTAAGGATTATGAGGTGTGGCCTTGTTGGAGGAAGTGTATCACTGTGATGAGCTTCAAGATCTCAAATGCCCAAGCCAGTGCCAGTGCTCTCTCTCTCTGTGTCTCTGTCTCTGTCTCTGTCTGTCTGCCACTCTGTCTCTGTTTCTCTCTCTCTGTCTCATTCTGTCTGTCTCTCTCTGTCTCATTCTGTCTGTCTCTCTGTTTCTGTTTCTGTTTCTGTCTCTGTCTCTGTGTCTCTGTCTCTGTCTCTGTCTCTCTCTGTCTCTGTCTCTCTCTCTCTCTCTCTCTCTCTCTCTCTCTCTCTCTATCTCTCCTGCATGCTGCCATGTTTCCCACCTTGATGTTAATGGACTAAACCTCTGAACTATAAGCCAGCCCCAGTTAAATGTTTTGTTTTGTAAGAGTTGTTCTTTAGGAATGAGTTACAGGCTAGGGATATAGTTCAGTTGGTAAATCCCTACCTTTCATGCAGAAAGCCCTCAGTTCAAACCCCAGAACCACATAAACTGGGCACGATGATGCATGTCTATACTCCTAGACCTGGAGAGGTAGAGGGAGAAAGATTAGGAGTTAAAGGTCATCATTGACTTTATAGCAAGTTCAAGACCAGCTTGGGGTACATGAAAGACCCTGTCAAAAGCAAATTATTTTAATGAACTGGCATCTGTGGAAGTGTCTCGATCTTACATCAATCAAATCCTAAAATTCATAATCTTTTAAACTTTCATTTTTACTAGTTATCTATTAATGAATTTGGCCACTACTGAATTGTGATATTCATAAACGAAAAGTGAGCAGTTACTGGATTTTATTTATAAATGTCAGTTTTAGTGATCCCACTTGCTCCAGGACAGTCTTGACAACCCCCAGTTCCTCCCGTGGCTCAGAACCGAGGGGAAGGGCCTTCGCTTGGGAAGTAGACTCGGCTAGCAGGACATCAGATTCTGGCCATTGTCTTGGATTGTTGTGATTTTCTTTCCTTTTCTCTTTTTTCTTTGAGATGGATTCTTACTACATAACCCCAGTGGATATGGAACTCCCTGTGTAGACCAGGGTGCCCTTAAAATCAGAGCTCTTCCTGCCTTTGGCTCTGAGTATTGAGACTGTATGTGTACAATAACACACCCAGCTTTCATTAGGATTCTAAATTGACAATATTCTTTTTTGTTTGATTTCTAGCTACCGTTGGACTGGTTTCTCCCCTTTTTGGCTCAGTCTGTTATATTTCAGCACTGTGACTCATGTTTGGGTCAGTAGCATTCTGTCCCTTAATTTTCTAACAAGTAGACTCTGAGAGAAGCAAGTACACCCTGGCTCAGCAGAGACTCAGCTGTACCCTGTTGTGAGATCAGTGTAAATATTATCTCTCTAAATTTTATCTACGTGCCGACAGTTCCATGGCGATGCTGGTAGCTTCCAAGAGGGTAGTGCTATTTAGTTCACTTACAACACTGTTTATAATTCATTTCAATGGGATCACATGTTCTCCCACTGTAGAGTAATAAAAATGTGAGCTCAACTCCATTTAGAGTTTCTATGTGGAAACAAAATTTCCACTGCACACCGGGAAGTGACAGTGTTACAGTTGAAGACATGCTGTCGAATTAAAAAGATCCCTTGTATCCTAGCTGTGAGATACGAGGTCGGCGGCTTCTGTATTGATTTCCTAATGTTTAAATAAAGCAAAAATACTACTCCCAATACATTTGGGTTTTAAAGATCCATCAAGATAATGATATGCCTGGAACAAAGTCAATGATCCTCACTGGCTTCTCCCTTTTCTTGGCTCAGTCTGTTATATTTCACAGAACACACTGTGACTCATATTTGGGTCAGTGCATTCTGTCCCTTAATTCCCTGCGTGGTCTCCTGTTAGGGAAAATACAAATGGCTTCTCTGAGATTTCAATAGATACACAAATATCTCTTACCATAACCTGTCAAGTACCCAAGACAGAACTCTTCTGGAAAACTCTTCTTTAAAATTGTCTTTTAAAAAATTGACAATTTAGGGGTTGGGGATTTAGCTCAGTGGTAGAGCACTTGCCTAGCAAGCGCAAGGCCCTGGGTTCCGTCCCCAGCTCCGAAAAAAAAGAAAAGAAAAAAAAAATCTGATATTAGTAATTTAGATGTTGTAAAAATTTTTTTAATTCAGTGTGTGTGTGTGTGTGTGTGTGTGTGTGTGTGTGTGTGTGTGTGTGTGAAAACACATATGCCTCAGCGTGCATGTGGAGGTCAGAGGATGATGTGCAGGAGTTCCTTGGCGTCCCCGTTTACCTTCTAAGCCAGCCTGTAACTTAGAGCCAGGACTGCTGGACCACACAGAGATTCTGCTGGCTTGCTTGCCTTCGAGGTGCTAGAAATGGACTCCAGAGCCTCATACATGCTAGGCCAAATGTTCAGCTCTGAGCCACAACCCCCATCTCAGTAGCTAGTTTTGTTCTTGTTCTTTTGAGATAAGGTCTCCCTGTGTAGCCCCAGACTGGTGTGGGGCTCACCATGTAACCCAAGTTGTTCATCCTGTGCTCAACCCTGAGCTTGTCACCCTCCCCTGACCTCCTAAGCTGCACTGGGATTGTAGCATGCGCCACCAGGCCAGCCTTATAGGGCAGTTCTGTTTTTAATTACTTAACTTTAAGGAAGTTCTTAGTAGCTACACTATTTTAATTCCTACCCATGGTACACATAGATTCCAAGACTACTGTTTTCAATATAGTTTTTTTCTTATTATAACAATCAGTTTCAGAAGCCAGACATTCTTATTCATCGTTCTAAGGACCCTTCAGGAAGGAGTGACCTAGACATACCTGCTAAATGTTGGAGTCACCAGCACCTGAGACTGGAGAAGCCATGTGCCAGGGAGGAAGGACTACAGCCTGCTTTCTATGTGAGTCTTGCAGATGCCCACTGCTTGCAAGGGTGGCATCTCAATAAACCCACTGGGACTCTCCTCTGTGAAAAGGGCACTGGGTACCACTAAGCTACCCAACACCGCAGCTCAGCTTTGCCTATCTCCCACGTGCTTGGAACTCTTATAAAGCTACAGCCAGGCACACTCACCAAACACAAGGCCCGTTTTCAATTTTATAGTAAAGAGTTGAATGCCTCAGGTCATTTACTGAATGTCCACATTTTGAAACTCCCGGGAAAATAGGAATGATGGGACAGCAATTGTTTACCTTTAGGATCTCATGGTGGGAGTGACCTGGCATTCTGCTGTCCTGGGAGAGATCAAATCTCAAAATCTGAAGTGTGATGTGGTGGTGGTTTGCTTTCACACTATCATGAAGCCCAAAAACTAAAATGGTTGTAAATTGGACACCATCTATATTTACCATTATTATTATTATTATTATTATTATTATTATTATTATTATGTGTTATTATTGTTATTGTGGTTTTGCAGGGGCAGCCTCACTTTGTAGCTTAAGCTAACTCTAGAACTCTCTATGTATCCCATTCTGTTCTCTCTCTCTCTCTCTCTCTCTCTCTCTCTCTCTCTCTCACACACACACACACACACACACACACACACACACACACACACACCCCTCTCCTGAAGAGAACAAGTTTGTTTAGAACACCTTAAGGAGAACAGCGACTCAGACAGCTGGCAGGGTAATCTCACTCCCCATGACATCACTGGCCCGCAGCTGTCTCTGCTGTTGTCCTGATTTTACAGGCTTACCTGGAGGCCTGCAATCTGAAACAGAGCATCAGGACTCTGACACCTCCCGCCACCCCCTTATTGACTGAAACTTGCTGGCCTGGCACAGGCCTCTTCCTGGACCTGGAAGGGCTGCATCACTGTGGCTGCATGGCCATATGTTCCCACATATGTTTCTGAAGTCTTGCAAAGGTAAAATCGCTTTGCCACAATCAATTAAGATCACTTTTGATTTCCATCAAGACAATTCTGCATGTGGGATGGCACTGAAATGACTACAGATTTCTGAGGACCCTGCCAAGGGGAAGTTGAGTTGAGGATGCCTTGAATTTTGATCAAGCTGGAGATTAAATATAGATAAAGACTTAGACATAGATGATACAGAGCTGTTGTTTCCTCTTTTCCTGTTTCCTCACTCTGTAGCCCAGGTTGTCCTTGGACTCAGCACTATGCAGTCCCATGCTGGCCTCTAACTCACAATGCTAATCCTGCCTAACCCTCCTGAGTGCTGGAATTCCAGGCCAAGGAGCCTGGCTGAGTTGGACGTCTTGTATGGTTTACAGATAGTTACCTCCTCCTTCTGGGTTGGTGACAGTGTACAGGACCATTACACTGCCATGACAGAACCGGCAAGATGGCAAAGCTGTTGATGCCAACTGAGGTCCAATCCGAGTGTGCCCTATGGTAGGTACCAGGAGCCACAGGAATGTGGGCAGTGGCGAATCAAAGACCGACAATAATGGAGTCTGTGGGAAATCCTTCCAACTCTTCCAGTCATCGGATGTGTAAAGCTGTAACAGGGGAGGGGAGTTGTAACTCACGGGCAGGGAGTGGAAACACAGGCTTTCTATGTCAGGAATACACTCAGTAATGCACTTATCGGTCAGCTTTGCCCCTTGTGTTGTTGTTTTGGATGGGGGGTTACTTGTTTTTTTGTTAGCATTTTTCATCATGAGCAGAGAGGGAAACAATCATTACATTTGGAAAACCCGAGAGCCAGGTTTAAAGCACAGTTCTAACCTGGGCGGGGCAGCTCACAGCTGTAATTCCATGAGGACTGAATGAGTTTGGTCTATGCTGTGAGTTCCAAGCTGGCCTAGACTACAAAGTGAGATCCTGTCTCCAAAATAAAAACCAAACCAAACCAAAACGATAGTTCTAATTCATTTCTTTAAATTTTTCTTCCTTTTTTAAGACAGGGTCCCATGTATCCTAGGCTAGCCCCCACCCTACTCAATAGAGCAGAGAATGACCCTGGACTCCTTTCTGATCATCATGCCTCTACATCCCAGGGGATACCCCACACCTGATTTCCACAATGCTGGGTAGCAAAACCAGGACATGTACTCCATCAACTAAGCTACACCTACCCAAATCCTCTTTCTTGCGAAGATCAAGGGAAGATCCTGGTGGGACAGTTGGGACGGATAAAGCAATTAGATTCTGGGAAGGGGCTTGCCCAGATTGTTTTACACAACAAAGGAAGATTCACACATGGCTCCAAAATTAAGTCTACAATTCCAGTGTAATGGTTTCAATATGCTTGACCCATGGGAAGGGGCACCACTAGGAGGCGTGGCCTTATTGGAGGAGGTTTAGCCTTGGTGGAGGAAGTGTGCCACTGTAGAGGTGGGGCTTTGAGGGCTCATATTTATGTTCAAATATGACCAGTGTGATCCAGAAACAGTCTGCTCCTGGCTCCCTGTGGATCAAGATATAGAGCTCTCTCAGCTGTTCCGGCACCATGTCTGCCTGGACACCGCCATACTTCCCACCATGACAGTAATGGACTGAATCTGAAACTGTAAACCAGTCCCAACTAAATGTTTTCCTTTATAAGAGTTACCTTGGTCATGGTGTCCCTTCATGGCAATGAACCCCTAAGACACCCTGCAAACACATCCTAGTAACAGATCTCCTAAAAACCCGCCTTGCCCTGATCCTCAAAGCTGATCTACTCACTGCTTACCACTGAGCCTAAACAAGGATCAGCCAGGACTGGCATTCTCCCTTTTATTATGGAGGACCTAACCTTGGGCAGTTTGGACCAGATACTCTCCACCAGTTCGAATCCCTTATTTTTTGGGTACTCCTCTGTGTGCAGTGGCACACACTGGTGGCTAGATCTTCAAAACTTGGGAAGGGAGGCAGGAAGTCTGAGTGTGAAGGCTATGGCTCAATAGCTCACCTCTGCCATGAAGACGTCATAACAAATGCCATAGCAATTTGCCGCCAAATAATCTGGCCTTTTTTTTTTTTTTTTTTTTTTTTTTTTTTTTTTTTTTTTTTTAGAGCAGAGATGAGCATCGAAACATGGTCTCAGTATGAGAACCAAGCTGGTTTCAAGTTTGGAACAATCTCGCTCCTGGCTTCTGAGTACTAGGATTCCAGACTTTCATCACCAGGCCTGGTTAAGACTCATCTTTTCTTTTTGACAGCATCGCACGCAGCCCAGGCTGGCTTCCAACTTACTTTCGGAGGATGACCTGGAAATCCTGGTCCTCTGCCGCCGCCTCTCCAGTGCTGAGGTTTTAAGTGTGTGTGCCCTGGCTCACACTCTTCTGAGTGCTGGCAGTGATCTCTGAACTGTGGGTACCGAGGAGGAAGGGCCTGGCGAAGGCAGGGACTGTACCTCAGGAAAACTCCAGAAGCAGAGCTTCCTCGGAACTTCACCTCCACAAACTGCAAGGAAAAGAGCAGCTGAGGTGCTAACCTGCCCAATTTGTGCACGCTGCCTACCTCTGAGTAAACACCAATGGAGCTGGAGCCTCAGGCCCAGAGCTAGTATGTTAAAAAAATTAATATTTATTTACCAGGTGGATTGGGAAAAACATATGGAGGTCAGAAGACAACTTTTCTCCATCCACCATGTAGGTTTTGGGGATTCAATTCAGATCATCAGACTTGGTGCCAAATGCCTTTACCCACTGAATCACCTCTCTGGTCCCACGTGTTGGTTTGAATAAAAATGGCCCCTTTAGACTCACTCATATGGCCTTACTGGAGTGGGTGTGGCCTGGTTGGAGGAACTGTACCACTGTGGGGAGGGGGAGTGTGGGGTTTCAGAAACTCAAGTCAGGCCTAGTGGCTCACTGTCTCTTCCTGTGGCCTGCACTCTCAGCTACCACTCCAGCACCGTGTCTGCCTGCAGGCCACCATGCTTCCCGCCACGACAGTAATGGATATAAACCTCTGGATTATAAGCCAACTCCAATGAACCATTTTCTTTTTTAAGAGTTGCTGGGGTCGGGGTTGGGGATTTAGCTCAGTGGTAGAGCGCTTGCCTAGCAAACGCAAGGCCCTGGGTTCAGTCCACAGCTCAAAAAAAAAAAAAAAAAAAAAAAAAAAAAGAGTTGCTGGGGTCACAGTTTCTCTTCACAGACGTAAAACCCTAAGATATCCCAGACCCACCACATTTTAAGAGTAACCTCTTAATAACCTGTTCTGCCCTCTTCTTTGCAGTCCTAGAAGTAAAGTTCAGAGGAAGCTGTTTCCAGAGTCCACCTGAGGCAAACGAGCAGCCCTCACCAGGCCCCTCCTCCTCCACACCCACAGCTCAGAGGACTCTGCCAGCACTCAGAAGATGTGAGCAAAGTGCAAAGATGTGACAAACATCAGTGCCACATTTTTAATTTAAAAGAACTGGGTCAGTCACAGATCTGAACAGCAGTGAAATACAGCTGCTCTCAGGTGTTTTGTTTTTTTTTTTTCCCCTTCCTGACAACAAGGTCTAATTATAAGCTGCGAGGACAACTAAATCTGAACTGTGCATGTGATCACAAACCTTCATGTCATCTCTGGTAGGTGGCTTTTACCTCGACCACACAGTTCCTAGTCAGAATAGGGGCAGTCACCAATTTGACTTAAAAAACAGAGTCCCACATCCTTGTGTTTCCAGTTCGAGCAGTGCCTAACGAGGAAAAGTCATGCCAACCCAAAGCCAAAGCCTTTGACTCGGTCTGCCTGGTCTCACTTTAGCAAGAGTCAAAGGTTTTCCTTCAGAGCACCATGAGTCCTGGAGGAGGCCATGTCTCCTTACCTTCTGCTCTGAGGCTCACAAGAGTAGATGCTACATGAAGAAAGCGATAGGGAACATTGGCCTAAACTCAGGGGGGTGGGGGGCAAAGAGCTCACTCCAAGCCAGATGCCGGGGAGCCTCGGAGCGCGGGCAGTGGACCATCTATCTACTGCAGACAGCCTCGCGAAGGAAGGCTGGTCACTGTAGTACTTCTCCTTTCTGGTTCCCGCTCCCTCCAACCTGCCCTCTTCCTCTCCTCACTTCCCACATCTCCCCATTTCTGCCGTTGGTGGTGAGTCCGAGCGCCACTCTCTTCTCCTCCTCCCCAGCCTATGGTTATTTATCTGGTCTCTGTGAGAAGGGAAGCCTGTGACTTTCCAGAACAAACTGTCTCTGGCAGGATCCAGCGTTTGTAGAAGGGTGACTCACATCTGTCTGTGTAGGCCTGAGTGGGGATTCGGGCTTCCGCCGAGCGCGAAATTAACAAGCTCAAGGGTTGCAGTGGTACCACAGAGGAGAGGAATGACTGCATGTCCCCTCCAAGATTCCCCTCATTACAATCTTAGAAAATGAGAATTACCCCCACTTTTCTGGCCAGGAAGTTGAAACTCGGGACCATTGTGTAATTTCACCAAAGTCAAATAGCCAGTGTGTGGTAGAGCGGTGATGTGAACCCACGTGGAGTAATCTCAGACCCTGCTCCTTATCCCCTCCTCCAATCAGAACCTGCTTCTCTTAAAACTGTGTCTTTGAACTTTGGGACAAAAATAATTTCATGACTAAGTATAAGAAAGTTGTCCCTGAGACAAGGCTGTATGCTGGTGTCCCTCATGCCCTGAGGACCTTAATCAAACGCTAACTGAACACTTGGATGACATAATTGTGTCAGTGTCTAAAGATGTTTTTAAAAGTCTCCTCCTGGGCTCACCTCAGAGCAAGGAGACAGAGAGTCTCATGCTTGTCCGTGCCTTCTTGGGGCTCAGGTTCACACTCATCTGTGTCCAAAGTCCCTAATTTAGGATCAGCCAAGCACAGGGCAATTACGTCACTCATCAGAAACCCCTTATGGCCGAAGTAACATTTGGTGGGGGCAGGATCTCACCACATAGAGCAGACTGGCTTCGGACTCACAGAAATCCACCTTTCTTCTGTCTCACAAGTGCTAGGATTAAAGGCGAACACCACCATATTTAGTATAACTGCGTTTTAGTTTTTTTTTTTTTTTTTTTTTTTTTTTACTGTACTGAGTTATACAAGGCCATTTTCCTATACATATACAATGAACTTGGAGCCCATTTGGCTCTATACCCCAATCCCCTCCCCCACTTCCCCCTCCCCCCCCTTTCTCACCCCCCCTCCCCTTCTCCACCCTCTTAGTTTCTCCACGCACAGTTTTGCTTCAGTACTTTGAGGTCATTGTACATGTATGGCTTTATGAATGTATAAAGTCTAGTATCCACAAATGAGAGAAAACATGCGACATTTGTCCTTCTGACTCTGGCTTAATTTACTTAGTTTGATTATCTCCAGTTACCTCCATTTTTCTCCAAGCAACATAACTATAATTTATCATTGAATAGTTCCACTGTGCACATGCATTTTCTTTACCCTTCCGTCTGTAACCGGCCCCAGGCTGGCTCCATACCTTACCTACCGTGAACAGAGCAGCGTATTCAACTATCTCGATGGTGTGCTGACTCTGGCCTTGGATAAATCTCCAGATATCGCTGGGTCACATGGTAAATCTATGTTTAGTATTTCCAGGAACCTCCCTAGTGACTGGACAAGTTTACATTCTCACCAGCAATGGATGAGATTTCCCTTTTGCCAAACAGCGTGGTGGCCAGTATGTGCTGTTTGCTCTTGGAGGCTGCCACTCTGACCTGGGCGAGATGGGATCTCAATGTAGTTTTTATTTGCACTTCTCTCACTGACTCAGGGAACTTTATAAACGTCACCTCACTTACTCATGATAATTCTGCGAGGTGGACATTGCCATTTCTGTTTCCTGGATGCAGACTCTATAGCTCAGACAGACAAAGTCACATGTCATGGATGAATGATGTGCTGTGTGATCCGGGCAACAGGTAGGGAGCAGAGGGCATACTCAAGGTCATACTCAAGTCTCTTTGCAGTCTACAATCCCTGCTCTCTGACCCTGTAAAGAGACACTGCTACGTCGTGCCCCACAACCAGAGAGAAAGCTGTTTCCACCACTAAAATCTCTTGGAAACTGTGAGCCCCCATAATGTAGGCGTGATAGCTATATAAATCCTTCAATTATTTTTAACTGAATTTCATAGAGTGTGCCTGGAAAACATTGGTTTGTTAACACATATCATTGGCCCCTGGTGAGCCATGACTCAGTGAGCCCCGAGCCTCCCAAGGTCTCATTTTGCTCATTTGCAAAACGATGTTATTATAAGGATACATGGGTTATACAGGGGCCTCAGAGAGCTTTCACAGCATGCTCAGGGAGGCTTTCCAGAAGGTGTGGGACCGACTGCCAGTTAGCCCATGATATGATTATTCCAAGGAACTCTAAGCTTTCCTGTTGTATTAATCAGGGTTCTTTAGAGGAACAGAATTTGTAGAATGAATATATACAATTTTATATGTTTGTAATATATTATTTATATATTTTATAATACATATGGGATTTATTAGAACGGCTTACAGGCTGTGATCAGACTAGCCTAACAATGGCTGTCTACCAATGGAAGGCCCAAGAATCTAGTAATAGCTCACTCAGTCCATGAGTCGGGATGTCTCTGCTGATCTTCAGTATTCGCTAGAGTCTCAAAGAAGTAGGTTCTAATGCCAGTGAAGGAATGGACTTGCCTTTGAGAGTGAGAGCAAGCAGGCAAAGGCAGTAAGCTTCCTTCTTCCATGTCCTTTATTTAGGCTGCCAGCAGAAGGTGTGGGCCAGATTAAAGGCAGATCTTCCCACCTCCAAAAATCCAGATTAAAAATGGGTCTTCCGGGGTTGGGGATTTAGCTCAGTGGTAGAGCGCTTGCCTAGCAAGCGCAAGGCCCTGGGTTTGGTCCCCAGCTCCAAAAAAAAGAAAAAAGAAAAAAAAATGGGTCTTTCCTCTCCAAATGATTTAATTAAGAAAAAAAAAAATCCCTCACAGGTATGCCCAGCCACGTGAATTTTAGTTATTTCCAGATGTTGTCAAGTTGACAACCAAGAACAGCCACCTCACCTATATTTCACAGGCTCACAGTTCTCAGAGATTCAGAGTGGAAACGGCTCCCTCCGAGTCAGTCCTGTAGCAGTGGCTGAGTCCTAGGTGCAGGGAGCGGTGACTGTAGACTGCAAAGAGGCTCATGACCTTCAAAGGTCTATTCCCAGCAACCTACTCCAGTCAGCCAGACCTGCTTCCTCAAGGCTCCGCTGCCTTCTAAACAGTGCCACAAGTTGGGGGTGTGCATTCAAGAACACATGTGTGGAAAACAGAGCACCTGGCTTTAAAACCCAAATCCATGTCTGAACTGGGTAACCATGGATACAATCTTTAACTTCTCCATGCTTCCTTTTCATCCCTAAAATGGAAACAATTCATCTCCTAAGGTACCTGTAAGAATTATGATAGTTGTATACAACATGGTTGGACTGGCAGCTGGGACACATTCAACACTGCAACATTACTGTAGGTCCCTGACTCTAACTCTGACCTGCAAGACAGGACTGCCTTTCTGTCCTACAGGCTACAAAGTGACTGGGGTAGTGAGCCAATGTTTGCTGAACGAAGCAGCCACAGTCTGCACTACCAAAGACCCCATCTAGAAATGACACCAACTGAATTCAAACAAGCTAGACAAACAATCGCTCATGTTTTAAAACCCAGGTGGTAAATCTTACTTCAGCATAACCAAAAGCTCATATAGTTTAAGGGAGACTTTCTTCCCTGAATCTCCAGTATCTCCATTTTGTTGATTCTCTCCACAAATAGGTCACTCTACCACCCAAGCCTTAAACCAGTGGTTCCCAACCTTCCTAATGCTGACCCTTTAATACAGTTCCTCATCGTGTGGTGAACCCTCCCACCATAAAATTATTTTCGTTGCTACTTCCTAACTGTAGCTTTGCTACTGTTATGAACACAATGTAAATATCTGATATGCAGGATATCTGACATGTAACCCCTGTGAAAGGGGTTGGTCAAATGCCATGGAGTTGCGACCCACAGGTTGAGAACCATTGCCTTAGAAGGTTGAATTAGCAAATTCAATGGAAAATGGAACCTTTCCTCAGAAGGCAGAGCTCATGTCCAATATTTATGTTGCATCCTTAAATTCTAAGGACCGGAAAATGAAGTGATCTGATTGGCTAGGTCTGCCTGCCTGTGGAGAAAAGAAGGCGGGGCTTATGTAGCCATTGACTTCTCCAAAGGAAAGAAAATGCTTTGACAAAAAAGGAGAAAGGAAAACTGAGTAGGCAAATGTGACAAATGTCCTGACAGCCAAAGCTGATCATCAAGCCCTTAGTCCCGATCACTCCAGAAAATAAGAACATGCCCAGTTACAATCCATCCTTAAAGAAATACCTTAGCACAGGCCAGAAGGCGTGGCGGTAAATGTGTTTGCACAGACAACCTGAGTTCAGTTTCCAGAACCTGAGGAGAAAGGAGAGAGTCAGCCCCTGACATTGTTCTCTGGTTTTTACAATTGCACTGTGGTACGTATGTACACACACACTCTCTCTCTCTGACTCTCTATCTTTCTCTCTCTCTCTGACTCTCTATCTTTCTCTCTCTGACTCTGTCTTTCTCTCTCTCTCTGTCTCTCTCTCTCTGACTCTATCTTTCTCTCTCTCTCTCTGACTCTCTGTCTTTCTCTCTCTCTGTCTCTCTCTCTCTGACTCTATCTTTCTCTCTCTCTCTCTCTCTGACTCTCTGTCTTTCTCTCTCTGTCTCTCTCTCTCTCTGACTATCTTTCTCTCTCTGACTCTCTTTCTCTCTCTCTCTGACTCTCTGTCTTTCTTTCTCTCTCTGTCTCTCTCTCCGACTCTGTCTTTCTCTCTCTGTCTCTCTGACTCTCTATCTTTCTCTCTCTCTCTCTGTCTCTCTCTCTGACTCTCTGTCTTTCTCTGTTTCTCTCTCTCTGACTCTCTGTCTCTCTCTCTCTGACTCTCTGTCTTTCTCTCTCTGTCTCTCTCTCTCTGACTCTCTGTCTTTCTCTCTCTGTCTCTCTCTCTGACTCTCTGTCTCTCTCTCTGACTCTCTGTCTTTCTCTCTCTCTGACTCTCTCTCTCTCTGACTCTCTGTCTTTGTCTCTCTCTCTCTCTCTCATACATACACACACACACACACACACACACACACACACACATACACACACACTCACACACTATCGTGTTGGTGGTGGCATCATCATCATAAACTTCAACCTTCCCTAGCAATTATTTTACCTTTCAATGATTCCCAGATCCTCCTTAAATCCCACACAGTGCCCTTAGGGTCTGGGGAGTGAACTGTGGCCTCCTTTGCTCATGTACAGCACGATCTGCCCCTTTGAGTTCCTATTCAAGGTATTTTTCTTTTTGTTCCACTGCAGAAATGAAAAAACAGGGTTAATTCCTCATTCTGTAAATCAACTTTAAGGTTTTACTTTCTTTTTTCTTTTTTGTTTTTAGTAAGAACATCAAGTAGATTTCATCAATATGGCAGTGTTTGGAGTAGAAAGAAAACTACAGTGGGTGCTTGCCTGCCCCAGTAGAGAGGTTACACACTTGGTCACGTTTCCTTTCCCTGAATGTAATAATGGTGGAGAAGTGGAGAGGGAGGAGGAAGGAGTGTTCCAGCTACTCACAGAATCAGAAACTATCCCTCCAGTGAGTCAGCAGTGTGGCTCTCATTCCTCAGCCTCATGAGGAAACCAGCAGCTGCTCGGCACTCTGCTCGCCGAGCGGAGGTGCTGCCTCAGGTGTGGGCAGTAATGAGAAGCACAAGAGGCCCTCACACCTCCCAGCATCCCTTCCTTCCATGAGCTCATCCCTGCCTCAGGTGTGATCACTGCAGCCAGAGGTGCTTCGACGGGTGGGTGATGAAGCTGGAGAGCAGGAGGTGGACAGAGCCGCAGTGACTTGTCCCTTCTGTTTGTCCTGTGGATAGCAGGAGTCAGGCTGGGCTGCACCTGGGTTCTGTCTCTCCTGCACTGTCATCCCTTTCTTTTTTAACCTTTTCTTTCTTTTTCCTTTTTTCCCTTTTCTTTCCTCCTCTCTCTCTCTCTCTCTCTCTCTCTCTCTCTCTCTCTCTCTTTCTCTCTTTCTTGGTTGGTTGGTTTGGTTTTGGTTTGTTGTTGTTTTGAGACAGTGAGTGTTTCTTTCTTTGTGTAGTCTTGGCTGTCCTGGAGCTCAGTTTGGAGACTGGCCTTGAACTCAGAGAGATCCTCCTGGGTTCTGGTTAAGTGCCACCAAGCTTGGCTTCTATTTTTCATTTAAGAATTGTAATGTGCTTTATTATCGTATACGTGCATGGAGAGGGGAGGGTTCACACAGCACAGCAGGTGTGCAGGTCAGAGCAGAGCTTGGAGTCTGCTCTCTCCTTCTGCCTTTACACGAGTTCCAAGGATCAAACTCAGGATTGCATGGCGAAGCGCCTTTACCTGTTAGCCACCGAACTGGCCCCACACTGCCATTTTATTATGAAGCTTTTAATCAAACAACATGAGAAATGAGTGTATAACATACTTATCACCCATTTTCAGCACTTACCAGGACTGCCTACCACACACGCATGTCTGCTTCATCCCAGTAGACATTTTAAAGTGAATCGCAGGCCTCCCGTAATCTCCTCCCTCAACACTTCACATGCAGATATTCCTACATATCACAGCCAATAAGACGCTTAAAAAGTAATAATTTGGGGTTGGGGATTTAGCTCAGTGGTAGAGTGCTTGCCTAGCAAGCGCAAGGCCCTGGGTTCGGTCCCCAGCTCCAAAAAAAAGAAAAGAAAAAAAAAAAAGTAACAATTCCTCCAGTCCATCCATCTACTTCTTAGCTTTTGCTTTCTGAATCCTAAAGAAATGCTTTTTTTGTGATGTTTTATTAAAATCCGGATCCAAACAAGGGTTCTTTCTCAATTATGCATTTGCACAAGTTGCTAATTATGTCGCTTGAACTTTATTTTCATTGATTTGTCATGTATGTGTTGGGGGAGGGGAGGCACATGAGCCACATGTGAATGTGGAGGTCACAGAACAACTCTGTGGAATGAGATCTTTCCTTCCACCTTTCTGTGGGTTCAGGGAATGGAACTCAGGTCGCCCGGAAACCTGATGAGCCATCTCCCCAGCCCTGCCTTTTGAATTTTAAAATCTAAGACACACACACCCCATTCCACTACATCGTCTTTGTATTCGTTTCTTCTTACGATGTTGACTTGATGATTAAACTAGTCAGTTGTTTAATCCATCTCATACTCCGAATTTATCCATTTGTGTCTTTGGGCTGTCACTTAACCTTGAGCCTCGGGGGTTGAGAATGTATCTCCTATAGCTGGCAAGAAGGACAGACTGACAGACAAGAGAATGCATGACTCTGCAGCAGTATAGGCTGTGTTTGGGAAGAGACCGGCAGCAGGGAGATCTCCAGTCCAAGAAACTAGAGAGCCTGTTGTGGGGTCGTAGGCGAGGATAGTTATAGGGTGGAAACGGGAAAAGGGGAAGGTACTGAAGATTTCACACTATGTATCCAGATTCCCTAAAGGCCTAAAGAAATGCGTGCAGAAAGGAGGCCTCTTGTGGTTCCCTGCACCTGGACCAGCCAGAACCCGAGGCAAGCCTTACATCATGAGTGACGTCACCTTATTGATCTCATTCCTAACAGACAATGGAAGAATTTCTTCTTGCCCAAACCTCCCAGTGGTTTGAACCAGAAGCTTTATAGTGGGATGATGGGAGAGCCGCAAGGACAAAGGCCAATTGTTGGCAATTGTTAGCCTCCCCTGAGCAAAGAGTGGTTTACAAAGCGATCTTTCTAAGGAGTCTGCCTGGGACGGATTGTACAGCGCATGTCAGGTGCTCTTACATAAGGCAGGGGCAGACTCCGCCCCCTCCCCTTTTTGAAACCGTCTTTCTCCTGAATCGTCCTCTCAAAAAGTCACCAGGACAACAGGAGGGGAAAGTGAGCTTCTCCAACTCCCTTCTTTCCTCACCCTCCCTTTCATCCTCACATCCACTGGGATTTCTTTTGGGAGGGGGTTTTACTGCTTTATTCTCTCAGGATCCTGCCTCACAGGACCTTGGCTGGGTTTTCACAAAGAAATCTGGGACTGCCATTTATCTAATCAACCCTCTGCTGCATTCAGCCTTGACAACAGCGTGCTGTGTTACTGTCCGCCGGCTGAGGCAGACAGCAGAATGCAGCCGGACTCTTTCTCCACTGAGGCTGATTTTTTTTCAAACCACACCTCAGTGCTTGTTGAGAAATCAGTGAGACACAGAAAAGACATTCCCTCTCAGCATGCAACTTAGAAATGTAGAAAAGGTAAAAACTACTGAGGTCTTAGTATAAAACAAAACAACAATAAAACAAACAAACAAACCAAAAGTTAAAAATCCCTCAGTGTATTGTAGAGGGACATTAGAGCCATTTGCAGTATTGCCAGACCATACTTGTATCCTTTGACCCAAGAATTCTGCTGTTGGATTCTAGCTCATGAATACTACAGCTGGAAGCAAATGCATAGGAGTGAAATTTATGAAACCATGTCTACAGAGCTGAGTGAACGGACATAAAAAGAGACACGCTACAGGCAGGACAGGTCTCTGTTGGTAAAACCAGCTAAGCCCTTGTCTTGCAAGTGTGAGGACTTGAGTTTGATTCCCAAAACCCTTGTAAAAATGCCAAACACAGTGGCATGAGCCTGTGATCTCAGCACTGGGAAGGCAGAGACAAGGGGATCCCTGGGGTTCCTCTGCTAGCGGATTCAGTGAGCCCCAGGCCAACAGGAGACCCTGTTTCAAAGGAGATAGGCAGCCAGCGACTTGCCCAAAGCAATGTGGTGGGTGAGGAACAGAGCTGGAACTCAACCCAGACCTTTCTGTGTGCAAAGCTGGAGATCCTCTCACTGGCCTGAGGACAGCCCCTGCCTCAGGTTCCTACCTCACTCTGAGCTGGTTAACACACTCTGCCTTGTAGGTAGGTTTATTTTTAAAACTTCCAGTGTGGAAATTTTCAAGCATGCACAGAAGAGTCAGGAAACGATATAGCAAATCACTAATTATTTTACCGTTCTATTCTTGCTTTATTCTCCTGCATACATTAAATTTTTTACTTTGAGTATTTTGTGGGAACAAGTACATATGCTTATGAATGTGGGTGGAACACTGGGTTTCCTCCTGCTTCACTTTCTACCTGCCGCTCCGTGGTAGGATCTCTTCCTGACCCTGGAATAGCTCAGCTCTGCGGCAACCAGCAAGCCCCAGTGATCTGTCTGCCTCTGATTCCCTCAGAGCCCAGGTTATGGTTGTCTTTAGAGTTCTATTGCTGGGATAAACACACCAAGACCAAAAGCATCTTAAGGAGAAAAGGGCTTATTAGACTTACATTTCCACATCACTGTTCATCACTGAAGAAGTCAGGGCAGGAACTCAAGGCAAAAGCCTGGAGGTAGGAGATGGTGCAGAGGCCATGGAGAGGAGCTGCTTACTGGCTTGCTCTCCATGGATGGCTCAGCCTGAACTTTTATAGAATCCAGAACCACCTGCCCGTCTGGTGGGGGTAATTTCCCAACTGGGTCTCTCTCTTCTCAAACAATACTAGTTTGACAAAAACTAACCAGGACTCGGGGTTTGCAGGCACACCCGGCTCCACACAAGTGCTGGAGCCAAACTCTGGCTTCGTGACTTCAGAGCAAGCACTCTCCATGGCTGTGCCACCTCTCCAGCCCCTCCCACACTTTTATAGGAAATACTTTATAAAGTAAATTCAAGATATGTCATCATAAATACTTCAATCTCTGAAAGGTAGAAAAAAATTAAAAAACCCCACAGCTATAAAACGTTAAAATTACTTCATAACCAACCCATATACTGTCAAAATAGATCTCTTATTTGGAGCTCTCAACTCTTTAAATCTCCTCAGATCCCCTGCTGACTTTTCTTTAGGCCACTGATTTACTGAATTATATTGTTGGATACATCCTAAACCCAAGGTCATTGCCTGGTGGTGGTGGCTGCTAACATTTTTAATCCCTGCACTCAAGAGCCAAAGACAGGTGGATCTCTGAGTTTGAGTCCAGCCTGGTCCATAGAGTGAGTTCCAGGGCAGCCAGGGCCACACAGGGAGACCCTGTCTCAAAACAACAAAAGGAGTGAGGTCATTGTCCCCACAGGAAAATCCTCCCAGTCATCCCCAACTTTCTCTAGCCCCGCCCACCCAACTTTCTACCTTTGCTTTACAATTTCCAGATCCAATCCTCTCAATCTGTGAGGGCTACAGCATTCGTTTCCAGTCCTGTTCCCTTTTATGCAGGCTGCTCAACACTCTTGTGCTCTGCACTGCCTGGCAGAGATTAGAAATTATTCTGCAGTATCATGCCGGGTGGTCAGACTAATGTCTTCTCTTCACCAACCACACTGCAGGGGCAGTGAAACAGATGATCGGTTTCCTGCCCATCAGAAAGGGTCACAGCTAGCTCCTTCCCCCTAAAATGCAGCTTAACGAGAAACAAGCACACACGTTTCTCTGATCATAGTTTTACCTGGCTCAGGAGCCTTCAGAATGAAGACCAAGGACGCAGGCTGATGCGTCTATTAAGTTAGATGAAGCACAGGCAGCTGACAAATGTGACTGGATTAATGGAAATGATCTAGTGGTAAGCTACGGGAGTCCCTACAGAGCCTGTCTAGATTCTTCTAGCGTCTTCATAGCATCCTTCCCTTCTGGGCATTGGGCAGGATCCCATCTGGAATAGGAGTCTTTTGACCTGTAATCAAACAAGGTATGTCAAAGAATTTCTTTATGGCAACCCTCACACAGAAAGCTGAGGGGAATTTAGAGCAATATTCTTGACTTCTGTGCTTGGCATTAGAGAAAAGAAGAGTGGTGGGGTTCTGTGTGTGTTTTGTTTCTCTCTGCAGTGCTGGGGATACAAATGCTTTGCACATACGAGGCAGGTGCTTGACTGTTGAGCTCTGTGCCCAGCCCTTGGTTTTGTGAGACAGGGTCTAGTTTTGTACTTTGGGTTAGCCTTGGACTTTGGCTCCTTCTGCCTCAGCCTCTTGAGTGCTGGGATTAGTAAGGAAAGACAAACAGTTCTGTGAGCCACATTGGTGAAGAGAAATTCTACTTTCTATGGTCTGCCTCAGGAGAAGCAGGGGGACAGTCAGAAGGTTTCTTTTCAGGCCACATTTGAAACCTTCAGAGTAGGTTTTCTTTTTCTTGTTTTCTTCTTCATTTTCCTTCCCAACACTGGGGCTTGAATCCAGGGCCTTGTGCATGTCAGTCAAGCACTCTGCCATGGAGCTATTTCTCCAGCTCTCTTTTTTATTGTGTTTTTAAAGACAAGCTATCACTACACATCCCCAGATGGCCTAGAACTCACTGTGTAGACCAGGCTGGTCTCGAACTCACAGAGATCTGCCTGCCTCTGCCTCCTGAGTGCTAGGTCCCACCATGCTCAGGCTTTTTCTTTAACTTTTTATTTTAAGAAAGGGTCTCTTTAAGTCTTCCTGGCTGGCACACGATATGGGCAGAATGAGAAAAGAGATAAAAATAAAAGAAATTACAAAAGGACAGGAAGATGTCATATAAAAGCTTCTCTGCAGACGACGTGATCTTAGAACTAAAGGACTCTTGCTGGGTGTGGAGGGGCACGGCTGTGACTCCGGCACTTAGGGAGCAGAAGCAGGAAGATCAGGAGCTGGGGCTATCCTGAGCTACACAGGCCAGCTGCAACTCTGCCCCTAAAACCAAGCCAAATGAACACAAAGAACCCAAAGACTCCGCCAGAGCCATAGTAACAAACACCCCACGGCACCAAACACATGCACAGATCACCGGGCCACGACGGAGGACTCAGCAAATCCACCCATCTACCTCAATTTTGGCAAAGGCATCAAAAATGTATGTTGGGAAAATATGGCCCTGTCACCAGATGGTGCCAGGAGAACTGGGTTTTCACACGGGGATGTAATTAGATCTGTATCTCCTGTCCTACACAAAACCAGTTCCAACATGGATCAAAGCCCTTAGTGTACAAGTTGAAACTAGGACACAGTTAACTGACAACTCAGGGAGAGTATTTCAGGATATAAGCATGGGCCAGAGGTCTCTGAAAAGGACTCCAGCGCCGTAGGAAATGCGGAATTACATGAAATCTGAAAGCTTTCTGGAAAGCAAAGGAAACAATCACCAGCCGGGCTAAGCGACAGTCTCAGCCCACTCCACACCTGACAGGAACCAAAGCTTTCCAAAGAGCTCAGACTCACAGGAGAGTGTGTGTTTATCACATCCAGGGCCCCAGGCTCCAACCTCAACATCCAAAAAACAAAAGTAACAGCTGGCATCAAAGCCCTCGACCAAAGAATTATAGACTCAGCTGCAAAGCCTGCCTGCCGGTTTGGAACTCCTAGAGAAAAGGGGGAGCACTTCCCAGCAGTAGTCTGGCTGTGGTCTCATGGGCAGGACCTCAAACACCAATAACAGAAACACTGTAACTTAGGGCAAATAACAGGCAGCAAAGGAAACGACCAATAGAGAAACCGAGGAGGAGGAGGAGGAGAAGGCATTTTCATGTCTTATAGATGATAAGGTGTTAACCTTCCAAATACATAAAAAATTCCAATAAGTCAATACATTCAAAAACTAGTAGCCTGTTTTTAAAAATGAACAAAGGACGTGAACAAACATTTCTCCAAAGAAATTATACAAAGTGTCTAGCAAGCATGTGAGAAAAAAAATGGTTAACATCACTGAATTTTTGTAAAGTGCAAATCAAAACCACAGAGATATTGCCTGAGCCTTTCAGGATGGTATCATCAAAGGAAAGGAAGAAAGGGAGGAGAAGGAGGAGGAAGAGGAAGAAGAAGAGGAGGAAGAAGAGGGGAGGGAAGAAGAAGAGGACGAGGGGGAAGGAAGAGGAGGGGAAAAGGAAGAAGACAAGGGAGAAGAGGAAGAGGAAAAAGAGGAGCAGGGGGAGAAAGAGGAGGAGGAAGGAAAGGAGGGGGAAGGGGAAAAGGAAGAAGAGGAAGATGAGGAGGAGGAAGAGGAGGAGGAAGAGCGAGAATTAGAAGAGGAGGAGGGAGAAGAGGAGGAAGAAAAACAATAAGAAGTGGTGCCAAGAATGTGGGCAAAAGAGAAACCTTTGAATCCTGTTGGCAGAAATATGAATGTTTCCCCTGTTATGGAAAACAATAGGCAGGTTCCTCAAAAGTTTAAAGAAGGAACTGTAGTATTGTTCAGTGACCCCACTTCCGCATATTAATCCAAAAAGCCTGAAGTCAGGGTCTTGACGAGACATTAGAAGTGCTGTGTTCGCTGTGGCACGGTCTATAAGAACTGAGGTCTACAGCAACCTACATACCATTACAGATAGATGGCTCAACACACGTGCTGCACACACGCTCTTAAACAAGATGGAGTGAAAAAATAAAAATGAAGGGTGGAGAGATGACTCACAGCTGGAAGGAGGGGACCATGACTTCAGTTGCCTTTGGGGCTCAGGTGAGAGGCCCAGAGCTGTGGTGGTTTTGTGGTTAGGGAGCTCTGTGTGCAGGCTCCAGCTTTAAGCACTCACGAGTAGCGAGGCCTTGCTCAAGTTACCGAAGGCAACTCTAACTTCCTCATTGGTAAAATGGAGATGCGCATGGGCTATGTCGCGGGTGTTCATAAGATAGAAATTGTATCGGGCATTTTAAGCAGGCAGATGCCCCCTGTCTACGAGATAGATTATGTTCAGCAAATGCTAGGCTCCTTCATGTTTGAAAGCGAACAGACCTAGACTAAATTCACCAACAGGTTTTTAACCACCCCGTTGACTTTCTGAGTGCCGGGTGAAGACCCAAGGACCACACACTGTAGACTCCAATAATGTATGTGGGTGGTGGATCTCCATCTCCAGATCCCTAGAGGAAGAGACTTGGGATTCTTCTGCACATAAAAAGAATAAAATTAGGAGCAGGAGGTGTATCTGTGATCCTGTCTTTATTTACTTATAGTTAAGTTTTAAAATCTCTTTCAAACTCATCCTTTTATTCTTTGACAGTCATCCATTGACATAAAATACTCTTCGAAACTGTCCCCTCTGCCCATTGATCATGTTCATCTTCCCGAGTCCCTCTGGTACTTTTGAGTCTTTTTGTTTGTTTTACTTTGGGTCGTGAGCCACACTGGGTAAGTTGCTTGGACCGTGAGCAACTTATCCGTGTCCATGCCCCTGAAAACAACACAATCGCTCTCCCCACTCCTTTAAAATCTCCTTTAAGATTTATGTCACTTATTTTATGTGTATGAGTGTTCTGTCTGCATGTGTGCCAAGGAGGTCAGAAAAGGAGCATCTGGCCCTCTGGAACTGGGGTTACGGGTTGTTGCCAGCAACCACTGGGTGCTGGGAATCCAGGTTCTCCTGGGAGCCATCTCTCCAGCCGAGGGCTAGCTAGTTAGTTAAAAACAGGATCTCACTATGTAACTCTGGCCGGCCTGGAATTCACAGAGCTCTTCCTGTCTCTTCTTCCTGAGTGCTGGGATTAAAGGCTTGCGCCACCACACTGGACTCCTTTTACTTTTACTTATTTAACTAGAGAAAGCAGATGCTGCTTAACAAAGTGTCCCCCTTATAGCCCTGAAAAAGGGAAAGTCTCCCAACGATGTACACATACCTAGTCTCCAGGTTTTGGGGGTCTGTTGGAACCCTCCTCCAATCAACAACAAATACAAACAAAAACAAAAACAAGAACCTCCCCCCTGCACCCATAGGCCTAACACACAGCTCCTCAAAGTTGGTGACAGCCCTCCCTAGGCCCCGGGTGCATTAAAGGTGGCAGTGTCACAAAATCACAAGCACTGTTCTCGGTAAAGCCTTGTACACAGAAGCGGTTCCCCGAACGCGGGAGGATCCTGACCACCGACCTCTGGCTGGACAGAATGTTCTGTGGCCATGCAGCAGAGAAAAGCCTGGCTTTGTGTTGTACAGAGGAGGAAAATTCCTACTGCGATTGGACGCGGCTCCCTCTGAACTAGGGTATCGACTGCCACCTAGCGGCTCGCTCGAGGAAGAGAGAATATTCCCACGAAAGCAAGCTCAGAAATTTCAGTTCGCAGTTTGAACACCTCCTGCCCTTCCAGGTTCCCCCTTCTCAGAACACTCCCAAGGCTGGGACTTACAAAACACTAAGTACTAGTGTCTTATTAGTACAGTTCCGTCACTCTTCCACAGTTCCAACTACTTGAAAGGAATGCAGGGAGAGGAAGCTCCCTTTCAGCCATGGAAAGGATATCAAGTCCCATACAGGACAAAAGAACGCCCTGACTAAGGTGAGTGAAAGAGGCCAATGGGATTGGAGTCAGTAAAGAGATCTGGAAGGCCTGAGTGCGTGTGTGTGTGTGTGTGTGTGTGTGTGTGTGTGTGTGTGTGTCGGGGGAGGTTGTTTTTATTTTGTTTTGTCTTAACTTTTAAAACCATTATTTCTTTGTTTTTATGTGTATGGGTGTTTTATCTGGTTCTCTAGAGTCACAGAACTTATGGGTAGTCTCTGTAGAGTAAGGGAATTTATTATGATGACTTACAGTCTGTAGTCCAACTCCCCAACCACGGTCAGCAGCAGCTGTGAATGGAAGCCCAATGATCTAGTAGTTGCTCAGTCCCACAAGACAGGCAGGCGAGGAAGAGGGAGCACCACCACACCTGGATCTGGGACTTGCTTTGTCCCAGATGACCTTGAACTCAGAGATCTCCTTGCCTTAGTCTCCTGGGATCCATAGCCACTATGCCTCAAGATCTGGATCACAGGTGTGCCCTCCAGTTCTGGATTGTAGTTCATTCCAGATGCTGTCAAGTTGACAACCAGGAATAGCCATTAAAGCCTGCATGTATGCCTTGTGTTCCAGATGTGTGCCCGATGCCCATGGAGGCCAGAAGAGGGCACCTGATCTCTTGAAATTGGAGTTACAGATGATCGTGAGCTGCCCCGTGAGTTGTGGGAATCAAACCCAGATCCTCTGTAAGAACAGCCAGTGCTCTTAACTTCGGGGCTCTCTCCTGTGAACGTAGGCCCCTCCTTAACCCTGAGTTACGACTGGCTCTTGACTGCCTGTAAGATGGGGAAGTCGGATGGCAGTGAACACAGACAAGAGGCCTGGGTTTTCAGAGTCGGCCGTCATCCATCACAGTGCTGGCGTCTCTGGCTGGAGCTCGGCTAGCCTCCTGAATTCTCTGAACCTTTGCTTCTGCCTCTTGCTTCATCTTTGACCTTCCTCTGCTTTCCACGGGGCCCTCACACCTCCCATGAACGCTGTCGTATGGAAGTGGCGTGAGACACGGCTCACTCAATGTTTGGCACATAAGAAACGCTGGAGTGGGAGCTTGACTGCCATGGGTTAGACAAAGGATGGACCTGGCCTGGAAGCCCAGCAGTGAGCCAGGGGCTGCTGTGTGTGCTAAGACAGCCAAAGGCACCCAGCCTCCTCGGTGTGTCTGTCTAGACTCCAGGGAAATAGTCATTTACCCTGCATTCACAGTAGAGACTTCTAGGGCAGTGGTTCTCAATCTGTGGGTCGAGACCCCTCTGCAGTTCCATACCATACAGTCTACATATCACATATTTACATTACAATGATTCACGACAGTAGCAAAATTACACGTAAGAGGTAGCAACAGAAATAATATTGTGGTGGGGAGGGGTCACCACAATATGAGGAATTGTATTAAAGGGTCGCAGCCTCTGGAAGGTTAAGAATCACGGTTCTGGGGGGCTGGGGATTTAGCTCAGTGGTAGAGCGCTTACCTAGGAAGCGCAAGGCCCTGGGTTCGGTCCCCAGCTCCGAAAAAAAGAACCAAAAAAAAAAAAAAATCACGGTTCTGGGAGTTTTAAAAACTCCAATGAAGACAGGAAACACAGCTCAGAGGGAGAGCAAGAGCCTCATATACATAAGCCCATAGCTTCCGTCCCAGCACGAAAAACCACACCAAAAGCTAACTGTTCTCTCTCTCTCACCCCATACGGGCTAAATCAGAGGCTCTGGGGCTAGGGCCAGATAAGTCAAAAATTTTTTAAGCTTCCCATTTGACTCCAAAGTACATCCAAGGTGAAGAAACGATAGATGGAAACTCTGAGGTTCTCAAATGGTAGAAAAACAATAAACAAAAATCACACAGGTAATTATTAAAGAGGTAGCCATTGTTTGTTGGGTGATAAGTTGGGCACTTCACCGAGAGCTCTGTGTGTGGGTGTATGTGTGTGTGCACACACACATGTGCACACTGCAGTGTGCACGTGGAGATCGGAGAGCGAGCACTCAGGAGATCAGATTCAGGTGGCCAGCCTTCGAGGCAAGTGGCTTCCCACACCGAACCCCCGTCCCAAGGGGTAGAAATTTTTATGGAAAACATAGATTTTTTTTTTCTTTGCCAGGTACTCTGTCTCTGAGTGTGGGAGCTCTGGGTGTTCAGGCCTCCATGATGTCCTGAGCAGAGAGTCAGTGGTCATGGCTTATTTTGTGTCAATCTCTCATGACACTGAAAGACATTTGCATTTTGTTTCCTCCTGCTTGCTCGGTGTCAAATGTCAAGATCCTAAATCTTACAAAAGTGTGAAATATTTCTGTGAACTTAGATGAACTGTAAGCCTGTTTCAGGCCAAGTATTTGTGGTTAAAATTCAGTTTCCAAGGATGGGCTATAACTGATAAATTTTTAGTATTATTTTTTGTTTTGGCTCTTTAAAAACATTTACCTGTGGTGTGTGTTAGCATGCTTGCCCATCTGTCGCAGATAAGTGCCGGGGCAGTCAGATACCAGAAGGGAGTGTTGGATTCCCAGTAGCTGGCGTTACAGGCGATTGTGAGATGCCCAGTGTGGGTGCAAGGAGCCAGACTCCAGTCTCTGCAAGTGAGTCAGCAGCAGCTCTCTGCCTCGCTTTGGCAAGGTCTTTGTCCCTCCTGGCTAGCCTGGAATTCATTATGCAGACCAGGATGACCTGATGGCATTCCTTTGGCCTCTGCCTCCTGAATGCTGGGGTTACAACGTTGTATCACCACATCCAGTTTATTTAATGCGTTTATACTGAAAAAACAAACAAACAAACAAACAAACAAACAAACAAAAACAAAAACCAAACAAACCAAACCAAAAAACTGTGTGGCCACTGAAGGAAGGAGTATGAGGTGCTGCCACCTTGTGGTAGAATGTACCACACACAGTCCTTCTTAGGAAGGCTAGCCTGCAGTTCAGCCCTGGGTCCTAACACTGCCCCATGTTTCTGTGGCTTTTGTATCCCTAGCATCGTTTTGTTGAGCAAAAGGAATCGATGTCAGTAGCTTGAGAAAGACAAGATGTCAAGACACAACTATAATGCTTTGTCTCCTTCCCGTGTGTTTACTGATGGCTCATTGATGACAAAGTACTGTTGTCATGGTGCTTTCCAAGGCTGACATTTTATTTTTAAAAAGCTGTGTGTGGGGGGCTGGAGAGATGGCTCAGGGGTTAAGAGCACCGGCTGGTCTTCCAGAGGTCCCGAGTTCAATTCCCAGCAACCACATGGTGGGTGGCTCACAACCATCTGTAATGAGATCTGAGGCCCTCTTCTGGTGTGTCTGAAGACAGCTACAGAGTACTTATATATAATAAATAATATTTTTTAAAAAAGGTCAGACTTACATTACATGTTCCAACTCATTTATCCTCTCAAAACTTCCAAAAAACATCTGTTTACAAAAAGTTTGTGTGTGTGTGTGTGTGTGTGTATGTGTGTGCGCGTGTGTGTGTCAAGTGCACTCCGTCCGCAGCACATGTGTGGAGGTTCCCTCCTCTCAGTTACACGGATTACAGGTATCAACTCGGGTCACCAGCTCACCAGTTCTTTACCCACTGCGCCATCTTGTAGCTTCTGAGGACAATACTTACCTCACGGTACTGTGTGGTAGTTTTGTTTTTCTTTTTGAAATACTGTGAGTCACACCCAGGGCCATATATATGTTGAGCAAGCGTTTTACCACTGAGCTGTACCCCAGCCCTCATAGGGTTGTTATAAAGGTAAAAGACATATGTAAATTCTGGAAAGGTGTTAGCATGTGATTAATGTGACCACGCTCTCTCCCTTGACACTGGTACTGTCACAGTACTGTGTGAACACCTCCAGCTGGGTTTTGCTGTGCTGTCCCAGTGCCTAGAGCACCTCCCAATCCTGACCCTTTCATGTGTTTCCTGGTAACCACCGAATGGCTCTCTGCCTCAGTGTCCCCCATGTTTCCTTGCCCTTCTCCACTCACCACCCTCCTCCCTTTTGCTACCCCCCTCACGTCCACAATCTGCTCCCCATGTCTACAAACATCTGTGTCAGCATTTCCTTATCCTCATAGCGTTCTTGGTTTCCACATGAGTGTACAACAGCACCAACACAAACCCCAGTCACTCATAAGAGTCCCTCCCCCTGCCCTGAAATCTTAGTGGTATCCCCTCCCCTGTCCCCCAGGAGCCCTTTTTTCTATTGTTATGTCTGTAGTTTTACATTTCTGTTGTTGTTGTTGCTGTTGTTGCTGTTTTTGCTGCTGCTGCTGCTGCTGTTTGAGACAGGGTCTCAGTACGGCACCTTGGCTGGCCTTGAACTTGCGGGATCTGCTCTGCTTCTGCCTCTGGAGCGAGCGCTATGACTGTGGATGTGGGCCAGCAAGCTTGCCCTCTTTTGTACTCTCTTTTAATTTTCTCATCTCTCTTCTATAGTATAAAAGAATGAAGGAGGTCTTTGATGTTGTCTCACTAAAGCTAGGCTGTCTTAGCTGTTGATGCCACTCTGGAGGGAGTGTTAGTGATTTCCTGACTGTGAAAAGAGGAAGGTTGATTTACTTGATGTAAACTGTTCAATCTCTGTTAATTAACTAAGGCAACCTGTGGTTTGAGACCCCTTCTGAGAGTAGAATGACCCTTTCACAGGGTTGGCCTAAGACCATGGAAAGCTACAGATATTTACATTACAATTCATTAGAGTAGCAAAATTACAGTTACCAGGTAGCAACAAAAGTATTTTTATGGTTGTGGGTCACCACAACAATACCGACGGTCACGGCATTAGGAAGGTTGAGAGCCACTCTTCTAAAGGTTTCTCCGTGATACAAATACATCCAAATTTCCCACAGCGTCAGGATTTATTTCAATAATAAATGCACAAGATTTTTGTTGGTTTTATTGGCTACAATTTGCCAAGTAGTCTGGATTTCCCTTACTAGCTGGCTGTTGGCAAACACGAGTTTTTTTGTTTCATTTATTTAGTTATTTTTAAAACAGAGTCTTGTGTAGCTAACGATGACCTTCAACTTGTGACCCTCCTGCTTCAAGTGCTGGGGTTACAGTTGTGGTATACGGCTATATACCACAATGCCCGTTATTCTCCAAATTAATTACTCCTGCGAACTCTTAAATCAGACATTAAACATCGCAGTAATTGTATTTGTATCTGCGTATATCCATAGGCTATAAAATGGGCTGGAAAGGGGTTTAAAGGACATCCAAGGGTTCAAAGAGGCCTTACCAGAAACAGAGGTAGAGAGCTGATACAGGCAGGCCCTGGAGGTGGTTAGACAGGACACTACAAACCCAGCTGGAGAGCTTTCTTGGTACCACACAAAGCCACAAAGCTGAGCTGCCCAGAGTCAGAAGCATGGAGGACAGGCGCAGACAGATGAACAGGCAGAGAGGTGGACAGACAGTGACACTAGTAGGCTGCATCCCGAAGTGGGTACCAAACTGAGGGGAAGTTTGAGGCAGTAAGGAGTTCGCTGCCTGTCAGTCCCTGGACACACACACCAAGCAGTCAGACAATAGGGTTGACAGGGCTGTTGCCACCGTTGTCTGTGCTCGCTGCCCTCCGATAAGTTCTAGTTTATATGGTTTTGAAGATTTCTTTTTATTTATGTGGTGTGTGTGTGTGTGTGTGTGTGTGTGTGTGTGTGTGCGCGCGCGCGCGTGCACGCGCACGCGCACGCCTGTGTGAATATATGCCCTTTGTAAGCAAGTGCCCATGGAGGGCAGAAGAGGTCGTGTGATTTCCTAGACCTGGAGTTATAGGCAGTGTGAACTCTCACACCACTGAACCATCTCTCCAGCTCTCTTATATGGCTTTAATATGCCCATGTGCTAATATGTTCCCACTTTGTTTATAGTTGACATCTTTTAAGAAGTTATTAGACTGGGTGTGGTAGCACATGCCTTTAATCCCAGCACTCAGGAGGCAGAGACAGGTGGATCTCCCTAAGTTTGAGGCCAGCCTGGTCTACATAACAGTTTCAGGACAGCCAGAGCTACAAAGAGAGACCCTGTCTCAAAAAAAAATTTTTTTTGAAAAAAGAATAACTGTTAGGGGCCAGAGCAATGGCTCAGTGGTTAAGTGTACTTCCTGTTCTTACTGGGATGTGGGTTTAACTCCCAGGACCTACATGGAGGCTTACAGCCATCCATACCTCCAACTCCGGGGAGGCCTCCACATGCACGTGGTGTACTACAGGCAGGCAGGCGTTCATAGATGTAACATAAAACAAATATTTAAAAGAAAGAATGATCCATCTGAGCCCCCCATGGTTGTTGCTGGACAGGTCTGTGGAGATGAGGTACAGAGCCATTTACTTTTCTTATTTGCCCTCAAAAAGGAGCCAAACAAGATTGCAAAATGCAGTCACCCAGGAAGGACCAAAGCACAGCCTGAAAGCCACTGCTTTACACAGCAGGGAATAGCCTGGGACAGGGCTCAGCCCAATCTGCAGTTTGCTTAGCTCTTCCTGATTGAAACAATGTCCAAAGTCTACTCAGTGACAGTGTATATTGTGATGACTTTTACATCCTTACCAAAGTTCAAAAGGCAGACTTTCTATATGGTTCTTATTAGCAAAATCGACTTATTAGCATAGCAGGAAATGGATACACTTATATTAACTAATCCTCAATGGAGTTCTGATTAACTAGGATTGGAGAAAGGGTTACACTCACAGGATTGGTTTTAAAGCAATCTCTCCAAATGGCAATGGCTAAGAAATGGCATTAACTTACCTTAGATTCTTTTGATTGACACTGACAAAGAAAAAAATATATATTAGTATAGAATAGAGTTTATATATATTATAATATATATTGGTATAGAATAGAGTTTATTGAGGGCATGGGGAGGGGAGTTAAAAGGATGGTAGGGCAGAGAAAGAAGTAGAGAGATAGAAGAGTAGAGGCCGGCCATGAGCACGTGGAGAGAAGAGGGGAGGGGAATGGGGAGAGAAGGGACAAAGGGGGAAGAGGGGAAGAGCAGGAGCAAGAGCCATACTTTATATTTATAAATAACTTTATAAAACAACTTTTTTGACTATTGGCAGCACAGAAATCTTAGCATTAAAAAGAAAATTTCTTTCAAATTTGAAGCAGTCCTCCTACCTCAGCCAGCAGCATGGTAGGGTAACAGATGTGAGCTACAGTCTGGGAACCTTCATTAGGTTATAAAGGGGCAAGTTGAGGCTGGGAGACAAACCTGGACTATAGAGAAGCTCACCCTCCTGCCTGTGCCGTCCTCCCCTCTCAGCTCTAGGAAATATGGACCTGTGGGTGACAGCCATGTGGGACAAGACTGAGGCAGGATGGTGCTCAGTCATTTAGAACCTCTGAACTAAGGTAAGCGTTGCAACACGGCATTCATTAACTCAGAACATTGCTAGGCTCAAGGTCAGAGGAGCCTCAGGAGCTGTCTCTCATTCTTGGCTCACTGTGGGCTACCCACGTGGCCGAGTTTCTTAGGAATGTGGTGTTGGCATGAACTCTTGGACCCAAGCTGTTAAAACACAGGGTTTCGATTTCAAGCTACTCACTAAATACTTCTCGCTCAGTGCAAAGGAGTTTCCATGATTTCTGAAACCAAACAGGTGGGTCATGTTGTCAGCAGTGTGGTGTGAGAGGAGACACAACTCCATGCTGCTGACTACAGAAACCTGAGGGGTTCTTTCCAGAGCCGTGAACGGTTACTTTATGTAGACCAGGCTGGCCTTGAACTCACAGAGATCTGCCTACCTTTGCAGAGATTAAGATGTGTGCTACCACACAGGTTCAAATCAGGGATTCTTAACTTCAGTGCAGAAAAGAATGTCAGGATGAGTTGATGTGAAGCAAGCTGGAGTTTATAAAGTAGAGATTTTGTTTACACACAGCCTTAAGTTCATCAATTAAAGGCCCTCATGAACAGGACAACAGATGACAAGGGTGGGTGTGGGCTTCTCGGGAGCTGGTAAAGTGACTTGGCCCCAACTGCAAGTTGATTTTAGAAGCTTTTAGAATTCCATTGATGGAAGTTTTTCCTTTTCTTTTTCTTTTTTAAGATTTTTTTTATTATATATAAGTACACTGTAGCTGTCTTCAGACACAGCAGAGGATGGCATCAGATCTCATTACAGATGGTTGTGAGCCACTATGTGGTTGCTGGGATTTGAACTCAGGATCCCTGGAAGAGCAGTCAGTGCTCTTAACTGCTGAGCCATCTTTCCAGCCTGATGGAAGTTTTTCTAAGGGCTCCTTACTTACACACGAATAAGCGCTTGCACATGTGTGCACACACAAGCGCTCACTCACACACACACACATCCTTGTGGTAAATATGATTATAGAGTGAGTCATAAGAAATGTCTTGGATATGATTACTATCTGATGAGGGTTAATACTGGGTCACAAAGGTTATTCAAGGGAGATAAGATGTGTCTTCCACGGGGCTGGGGATTTAGCTCAGTGGTAGAGCGCTTACCTAGGAAGCGCAAGGCCCTGGGTTCGGTCCCCAGCTCCGAAAAAAAAAGAACCAAAAGAAAAAAAAAAAAAGATGTGTCTTCCACTAAATGGAGTTTCTCATGCAAAAACTAGAAAATGGTGGGGGAAAGGTTATATTTCCTTAATCCCTAAGTAAGCTGCATCCCTATTCTAACATTCTTTCGTGTGTGTAACAAAACAACCTTACAGCACTTATTGTTACATGATAGTAACATAAGGACCACCACAACAATATGAATACATGTTTCAAACTGTGTTCCCATCAGAAGACACTTTAAAACATTGTATGCCTTCTCAAAGTCTCCTGTCTTTAGAGCAAAGTAATATCTCCTTTTAGCATGATCCAGCCCAGCTGTTTGTTTTATAAAGAATCTTGTCTGCATCATCTAATATGAGGTTCATGTACTCATCAACACCAGTAATGCAGCACTCTATCTAAATATTCACTTGCTCACACAGCCACACCCGAATCCGAGGTCTGCCTGGCTAACATCTGAGCTTGAGGTTGGTGGGCTGCACCATCACCCTCCGTAACTTCTGGCGTTGGCTTTGGCTGTGGTATGCCACGGTCACAAACACCATGGGAGGAGGAAGGTTGACCTAGAAAACGACTTTCAGAATGATTTCAATATTCTTATTTGGGATATCTATAAGGGAAACCACAACAGATGTTAACTATGCTGGAATACTTGATTCTCAGCTGGTGGGAGACTTCAACTCCAGGCTAGCTTCCTTCCCATGGCCCCTCAAGCTCCCTTCTTTCCATCCTGCCTCAGGTTGACCCAGGACTCTGGGAAACCAACCTATTCAAGGGTTTCCTTCCCACATTGGACACCAATGCGAACAAGCACAATGATTTCTTAGTATTTCAGTATCTCATGATGAAGATAACATACACATTATAAACTTTGAGGACTTCTGTGCCTAAGCGACCACCTGCAGGCAAGACGCTTCAGCAGGTAAAGGTGCTTAGCTGAGGACCTGAGTTTGATCCCTGGACCCTGTCTCATGTTGAAGGGGAAAACTCCCGCAGGTGATTCCTCGGCCACACACGAGATGCGGCACAGTGACCCCCATAAATATATTTATATATAAAATATAAAAATAAATAAGACAGTTAGGTAATTAAGCAAATAAATGCATTCGATAAAAAAACCCAAAAAACCAAGAACCAACAAAGTTTGGAAATGGTAGTGATAGCTGGATAATAGTGTGAATATAATTAACGTCAATTCTACACGTAAAATGGATATATATTTTTCCCCACACTTACGAAAAAAGTTCGGGTGTGGGTGAAAGAAAACCAAGGCTCTAACACCCTGTCAAACCGGTCAAACCTCCGGTCTCACGCCCACACCTAGGTGATCACCGCTCCTTCCTTGAGGGTCACCTACTTGCTCCTCAACTTCAGTCTCTCCGTTAGTAAAAACGGGGCGGTTGCAAAGGTGACCTTTGGGGTTCGTGGAGTAGTTTCCGGAGTGTGCAAAGATCAAGGTGGAGTTCCCAAGCCGCGCTCCGGGCGCCACAGGCGCTGTCATCAGCGTGGCGCGGTCTTAGACTCCGGGTCCAGCCGCTGGGAACCCGGAGCTCGGGCGCCGCGCGCCTGCGCAGTGGTCTCGGGCCCTGGCCCCGGGCTGAGGGAGGCGGACGAGGGCGGGTGCGCGTGGGGCTCTGCTGACCGTTGTCCCCTCCGCCAGTGCCCAGGGACAGCTCCCTCGTCGCCTCGCCTCCTCCCCCCCCCCCTCCCCGGCTCAGGTCACATCTGCACAGCGCAGCCGGGGAGGGGAGGAGCCCTCCAGCGCGGAACCGGGCTTTCCACTCGGCCCGCCCTGAGGGGCGTGGGAGGGCGGGGCCGCGGACTTCGGACTCCAGCCACCCGACGCTCCTCTTTCCCTGACGCTCTCAGCCATCCCTAGCGGTGAGGGAACCATGTCCGCGCTACTGGGGCTCCCGCCCGAGGTGCAGGACACCTGCATCTCGCTGGGACTAATGCTGTTGGTCGTGCTGTTCATGGGGCTGGCCCGCGTGATCGCCCGGCAACAGCTGCACAGGCCCATGGTCCACGCCTTCGTCCTGGAGTTTCTAGCTACCTTCCAGCTCTGCTACTGCACCCATGAGCTCCAACTGCTGAGCGAGCAGGACTCGGGGCACCCCACCTGGACGCTGACACTGATCTACTTCTTTTCCTTGGTGCATGGCCTGACCCTGGTGGGCACAGCTAGCAACCCGTGCGGCGTGATGATGCAGATGATTCTGGGGGGCATGTCCCCCGAGATGGGTGCGGTGAGGTTGATGGCTCAGCTGGTTAGTGCCCTATGCAGCAGGTACTGCATAAGTGCCCTGTGGAGCCTGAGCCTGACCAAGTACCATTTCGACGAGAGGATTTTAGCTTGCAGGAATCCCATCAACACCGACATATCCAAAGCGATCATCATAGAAGCCATCTGCTCCTTTATTTTCCACAGCGCTCTACTGCACTTCCAGGAGGTCCGAACCAAGCTTCGCATCCACGTGCTGGCTGCACTCATCACCTTTTTGGCCTATGCAGGTTTGTTATTCCTACCAAACACTTGGCAGTCCAGAGCCTCTATGACCCGAGGTTCTAAGTTCTTAGCTGATACATTTGAGCACCCCCTAGACTCTAGTGTGATGCAAATGCTTGCACCCTAACCCGGGCCATTTATTATTCTTACCATCTTGCTGCCAGTGCCTAGCAGTTGGAGCCAACATACAGATCTTCATTCAGTGCTGTTTTGAACACCCAGAGAAAGAAAGCAGACACTCCTGTGCCGAAACTAAGATCGTGGTAGATTACTGCCAAGGGTTTAAATAGCCCACAAAGGGATTGTTTTAATGTTAGAAAGGCAGCTTATCAGTTACGGCTCTCATGCCAAGGTGGTATAGATTGCTTCTGACACTCTTACTGAGAAACGATCCCTTCTGAAAGTTCCTTCGAGCTTAAAGTGCATGATTGGTTAGTAGTTGACCGTGGGGAGTAGCAATTCAATAGCTGCATTCACGTCCTACTTTCTTTCCTACAAATTACTTGTCATATTTCCTTATGTTGAGTTGCACGTGTACGTTTAAGTGTACTCTCACGAAAGGTATATTTCAAGTTTAAAATGTGCTTAAAGGTGCTCTTTGAAAGCTAACAATTCTCAGCCAGGTTTAGTGTCACACGCTTGTCATCCCATCACTCAGGAAGCAGAGAAGGAGGATAATATTAAATTTGAGGTCAGGCAGTACTAAATACTGACACCCCATCTAAGGAAAACAAAACAAAAAACCAGGGGAAAAAACTCCAGAAGTCTTATTTACCTATTTATCTTCCCGAAGCTCAGCTGTAGTAGAAATTCAAAAATTGTTTAATGATAAAATGTGACTTTTAAAAGAGTGTGTCATTTAAAATAGTGAAATCTTTTACTGGGATAATAGTGGAATTATAAAAATATTTTAGGGGCATGAATATAATAAAAGAAACAGTAACAGTCTTATTACTTCTTGAACCAATTAAAAGAGAAACTGAGTAATGTAGGTGAGTGGTAAAGGACCTGCCTAGCACTCACTACGTTCTGGGTTCAGTCTTAGATACAACAAACAAAACTCCTTGGAACACAGCAGAGGTATACTTCAAGTGCATGCTTGGCTTTCTATGGTAGCATAAAAGACTTTACAAATTTCCCTTCTTTGAATCTAGTATTGGATTTTTAGTAGACACACAGGAAGATACACTGTGTGGGGTAAGAGAAGAGTGCACGTGGGTATTTGAGAGGCCGGTGAGAGTTTCAGCTAAAGCAGAAACTCCACTGTGCATGAACAGTTACGCCACAGTGCAGTTCTGTATTTGCCAATTAAAGCAGCAAAGAGTTGTGCAGGTGACTCAAGCCTGTAATATTAGCACTGGAGAGGGAGAGGCAGGAGGATTAAGATTGTCCTCTGCTATTGACTGGGTTTGGGCCAGCCTGGGCTACATGAGACTTTGTCTCTAAAAACAAACACACAAAAAAATAAAAATCTGAGATTGTTTTATATTAAAAAGAAATTTAAGGACACCTAGATCTTTCTCACCCCCGAATTGCTCCTCCTGCCTCTGTTGATGGTTGTGAGATTATGATTCCATAAATGGTGTATAGGCTATTAACTATCCCTGGGCTGGGGATGTAGTTCAAAGAGAGAACGCCTGCCTTTATGCACACGGCCCTTAGCTCTCGTGAGGGGTAAAAATGCCATTCAAAAGAGAAGCGAATTGACATTGGAGTTATTGATAAGAGCCAGTGGAGAAGGACTCCGGAATGTCAGTTTAAGGGGTCTGAGGCTCGGCTGCTTCCTTGACGTGTGAGTGCTCAGAGGTAAGCCAGTCTCAGATGCAGAGGCTCTCAACAGTCTGTTTTCAGATCCCTGGACCCATTTTAAAAATATACCCATCCTGGTGCAGATACCAGCATCTAACCGCTGTGCAAAGGAGCCGAGGAAGTGGCAGAGTTTAAAGTTCTCCCCAGGCAATCCCACTACGGGACCAGTTTTAAACACTGCTCTAGCGTCCTGCCTTGTCCAGCTCACAGCCACTGGCTCCCGGCGTCCATTTAGATTTAGGTTAAACTTCAGCACTTCGGGCAGTGGGCGCATTCCTCCTCACTCACCACACAGTACTGGAGCTGGTGGCTCCAATGCTGGACAGGGCTGGAGACTCCAGGGATGAAAACCAACACACACTGGTTACAAGGCCTCATGGATTCACGATCTGTTACATATGCATGTTCACTGCTCTCCTGCCAGTATAAAGGAGAGGAGAGTACCCCTAGGTCCATGTTACATTCCAAATCACTTTGCTAAGAAATACATGCGTTATCTAATTCTCGCAGTTACCTGAGGATGAGCACATTATTATTCTTCCCATTTTAAATAAAGCAAGTGGTACTCGGGAACGAAGTGACCTGCCTCAGGCTGCAGATCCGCTAGGCTGGAGTCATGGCTGCCACTGCTGAGTATCAGTTTAACACCTGTAATTATCAGCATTTCCGTAGTGTGTCCCTTAACGCACACACAATTACAGGCTCTTGGCTATAAAAGGGAATAAAGTTCTTGACATACGGCACATGGATGGACATAATGTTAAGCAAAAAAAGCCCGGCTTTAAAAAAGAAAAAAAAAAAAAAACAAACGAATATTGTGCGACTCTGCTTCTGAGAAATACCTTGAACAGGCAAATTCAAAAAGGGAGAAAGCACAGAGAAGTCACCAAGAGAACAGTGGGTGAGGACAGACAGGATGAGGATGCATTATTGATTGAGTATAGGATTTGTGTTTGCAGCAGTGAAAAAAAACTATGTGAAAACTTTGGGTCAGGCATGGTGGCTTAGTCCTCGGGAAGCAAAGGCGAGAGGATCAGAAATTCAGGTAAGCCTGGGCTACGTAGTGAGTTTGAGGTCAGCCTAGGCTACATGAGATCCTAACATAAATAGGATGAAAAAGAGGACACTGGGGAAGCTGCTAGGGCTGGACCACTGTTGGGTAAAGATGCTGACGGCCACGCAGCACCGTGAATACACAGAGCAGCAAACTGTGCCTGGAGTGTGCACGAAAACTTAGAGCTTTGAATCATTACATGGTCCTGTTGCCAATAAACCCTCAAACCCTGGATTGAACAGGTTCTAATTGTCAGATCCTATGGAGACATCACTTTGCTCCTCATGTAGTGTGAAACCCCAAGAGGAGGAGTGTGGAACAGGCTTGTGGCCCTTTTTGTCTAGAGTCTGTAGCCTAAGAAAACCCACCTTGGAAACAGCCACCCGTGGATGTATCACTCCTATCACTTTGCAGATGATAAGTCATGACTGCTCCAAAGAGAATGGGCTGCCTTGACCACTAGAATGTCTGATAAGGATTTGGGCATCAGAGCTGCAGGCTCATAGGATTGTGTCTTCATTCTCAGCACCCCATCTTTATGGCTGGAAACTAAGCCCATGGTTGAATACATGCTAAACATGTTTGGCCCAGCACCGAATATTCCTATGTAAGCAGAGGCTACTGATATGATGCCAGTTATATACATATTGGCTTTCCTAACAAAAGAAAAAAAGCTCTGTAGCTAAGCAGAGTTATGAACTTTTTCTTTTTTAAAGATGGAGTCTTTTCTTGCTCCGTCACTACCTAGGCTGTTTTCAAACCCAATCAATCCTTCCAAGCTTCCATTTTCTAAGAAAGTTAAATTTATTTAATTTGTATGTGAGGTGGGTGGGACAGGGGTGAGTGCATGCTATAGCTCATGTGTAGGGGTCTGAGGACAACTTTAGAGAGTCAAATATCCCCTCCCACCATGTGGGTGCTTCGGATTGAACTCACCATATCAAGCGTCTTAAGCTTTGGAGCCATCTTGCTGGCCCCACCTCTGTTTCCTGAACAGCCGGGGGGTCCCAGGCATGCAACACTAGCCTCAGATTGTTAAGCTGTGAGTTATTAATGAAGACTATAAGCAAATCTTGCTTAATGTGGCTCTTGGGAGGATTTGCTTCGACAGTCAAGGTGATTGAGCTCTGCGTTCATTTTCTATGCATAAATTAGATATTTCAAAATGTCTTTTGAAACATGTAAGTTGTCTTTATTGTTGTAATGTTTTTCACGTGCAGAATTTTAAATTATGCCTGTCTATGACACAGTGTCTGTGTCCACCTGCAAAGGACAAGCTATGAGTAGAGATCAGACATGCTCTCCAGAATCCATAAACTAGGATTCAGCATAGTGATAGCCACACCAAGTAAGAAGACTGTCAGACAGGTCTCCCAACCCACTCTCTCCCAGTAAATGGTCTAGAGAAACTGCAGTTTTCTTTTTTTACTTCACCCCGTTACTCCTTTTGGGTTTTTAGTCTCTTCCCAGCCACAACTGTAGGTGAGATTATTTGTCCAAAGAAAAATGAACTAGGAACGTTGCACATGGTCTCATTTAAACAGGAAATGGGCGCTGGAGAGATGGCTCAGTGGTTAGAGCACTGGCTGCTCTTCCAGAGGTCCTAAGTTCAAATCCCAGCAACCACATGGTGGCTCACAACCATCTGTAGTATGATCTGTTCTGGCTCACAGGTGTACATGCAGATAAGGCACTCGCTCATAAATTAAAAAAATAAAGCAGGAAATGGATAAATCACTAATTTACAAATAAAAATGTTTCAGGACTGGTGAGGTGGCTCAGTCAGTCGATGGTCACCAAGCCTTATGACCCGATCCCTGGGACCCACCTGGTGGAAGGAGTCCTAAAAGGTGTCCTATGACCACCACATCCCCCTCACCAAATAAACAACCAACAACTAACTTAAGCAAAGGTCCCAAACGTTTTGCTTAATTTGAGGCCAGGTTGAGTCGGGCTGTGCCCTTAGATATTTAATCAAGTCCTCATTTCCATATCTTTTTTTTAAAGATTTATTTATTTATTCCATGTATATGAGCACACTGTCACTGTCAGACCAGAAGAGGGCATCGGATCCCATTACAGATGGCTGTGAGCCACCATGTGGTTGCTGGGAATTGAACTCAGGACCTCTGGAAGAGCAGTCAGTGCTCTTAACCACTGAGCCATCTCTCCAGCCCTCATTTCCATATCTTTAAAATGGACAGTACCACCCGCCAGGCAGGTGAGGGGCAAAAATAAAAGAAAGAAAGAAAAAAAAAAAAAAAAGGACAGTACCTTCTCAATGGGTACGAATGAGGAACCGTGTTTCAAACCTGCGGTTTCTTCCTGGTGCAAAGCAATCGGGGAAATGTTGCTTTTGTCCTTATTCCTCTGCCCTGCAATTTCCCACAGATCTCCTGTATAACTCCATCATTTTTGCAAGGTTGCTAATCACATCCTATCTCCTGTAGTCAGCAGTGGAGCCTGAAGACAGCCTAACACAGCCAGCAGCACTCTGAGGAGGAATCCCCCTCCTGGCAGAATCCCCACCTCTGGCAGCCCAGAGTCCCTGCCTTCTCAGGGAGAGCTGGACTATGCTGGCTTCGAAGGCATGCAGCACCTCTGGCTTTATTTTTAAACCCTTGAATTTTTAAGCTTTGCTTAAGCCTTAGACCTTCTGGAAAATGACACCATTTGTGAAACGGAGCTTTGAATGCGAGTACCCAAGCGGGACTGTCTCCCGGGAAGCCCACATCTGTCCTACGATTGTGCTCGCCCTGCCCTTTTCCTATAGGACTGTCGAAAAGCAGAAGAAACCCATTGACGTTGCTTCATTCTGTCTTTCAGTTATTTATCCAACATGTAGGAAATAACTTACGAAACTGAATCTAATTACTGTGTTCGTGTAAACATAAAAGCACCACATCTGCTCTCTGCACACAGGAAACTCTAACAACAAAGGGTTACAGTAAAACAGCAAAGTGTCCAGTGTGGGGTTTTAACACAGAAGCCACACCCAAGGTGGCTTGTTGTCTTAGTTATAGTTGTTGATGTGCAACAATCCATATCCAAACTCTAAAAGTGGAGATAACTACTATTTCCCATGATTCTTTGTGCTTTCTACCCAGCTGCTTAATGATGTGTGTGTGTGTGTGTGTGTGTGTGTGTGTGTGTGTGTGTGCGCGCGCGCGCGCATGTGTGTTTGTGTTGTGGGGTACATGTGTGAGGAACCTAGAGGATGTTGAACGTATTCCTTCATTTTTGGGTGAGATGGGCAAACCTTTTGAGATCACGTGTATAGCTAGCTGGTTTGTTTCAGCTGGGACTGCCAGCCAACTTTCTTGAAAGCTAAGGGTAGCCAAGTCTCATCAGGTTTAACTAGACTGAGTGCATGTTCTCAGACGGCACCGTCTACCGCTGCCCTGCCGTGGGCAGTAACTGTGCTATCAGGCTGGGGTGTAGAGAAAACAGCCATCGAGCGTCCAGGGCCCACCTGCTCCCCAACCCCAACTTGGGCAGTTATGAGCTCACGCAGCCATACCCATCTGGGGATCTGAACTCAGGTTCATACTCCAGAAGCAGCAGCACGCTGGCCCTCCAGGCTATCTCCCCAGCCCTCATATCTTGTCTAACTGCTCTTTTGAGTTCTGCCATTCGGCTGCTTCTTAGGGACTCTGCTGATGAGTAACAGGAACCCAATGGTAATGCGTTTTTGTCCATTTCACTTTCCATTTTTAATTCAAAGACATATGTGTACTCATGTTAGGGTCCTGGGCACTGTGCTCCTGTTAGCTGGGTTCGTTTTAGTCTTGCTGCCTTTTTAACCATCTCTGTCTTTGCTCACAGGAGGGAGCCTCACAGGAGCGCTGTTTAACCCAGCACTGGCACTTTCGCTGCACTTCCCGTGCTTTGACGAATCGTTCTATAAGTTTTTCGTAGTATATTGGGTTGCTCCTTCTCTAGGTAAGCATATTTTATTTACTATGTCTGAAAGGTTAGGACATTTAAAAAACTAATGTATGAGTGGAGTGTTGTGCATGCATGAGTGTATTCTGTATGTGGGCCTAGTGCCCTTGGACACCCTAGAACTGTAGTTGCAGATGAGTGTGAGCTGCTGTGTGGGTGCTGGGAATAGGAACCAATTTCTCTGAAGAGCAACCAGTGCTCTTAACTGACCAGTCATCTCTCCAGCCCCCAAATTAGATTATAAAATATTTTAAAATATGACACACAAAAATTTCACTATGTCGATTTCTAAAGCTAGAGAAGATACAAAAAAAAAAAAGAAGAAGAAGAAGAAGAAGAAGAAGAAGAAGAAGAAGAAGGAAGGAAGGAAGGAAGAAAGAAAAAGAAAAAAGACTTGGCTAACATGCTTACGAAACACTTTAATTTTGTGCAGTGTCCTTTGAAGCTGTGTGTGCACATGTGCAGGCTAGAGGGTGACTTTTTTTCATCTGTCACTTTCGATTTTGAAGACAGGGTCTTTCTTTGAACCTGGTGCTCTCCTGTTTTAGTCAGACTGGCTGACCTTCGAGCTCCAGTATCTATCCATCTCTGCCCTATTTCCAAGTGCTGGGGGTTACAAGGCATATGCCGCCATGGGTGCCTTACATGGGTGCCTTAGGGATCCACATCCAGGTCTTCATGCACTCATCCAACGAGCCAGATCCCCAGCTCCTGACGCTGTTTGAGTCAGGGCTGCCTGATCGGTGAGGGCACTGAAGGGTAATTATCTCCACTCACAAATAATCTTTTAGCTGGGCCTGGTGTGCAGCCTGAAATTAGAGTTACTCAGGAGGCTGAGGCAGGAGGATTACAAGTATAAGGCCTGCTTAGGCTACAAAGCAATTTTAAGTCCAGTCTGGTCAATTACTGAGTCCAGAGTGTGAGTCCAAACTTATATAAAGTTAAAAGGGGGTGGGGTGGGGATACAGTTCAGTGGTAGAAAATTTGCCTAGCATTTACCAATGCTTGGGTTCTATTTCTAGTACCAAAATAATTTCTACATAGTGAGTTTAGACCAGCCTGTGGTGCACCAGGCTTTCCCTTATGAACGTGTGAGTCCCAAACCAGATGCTATTGAATCATTTAGGTTGCTTTCCTTAGTTGTGGAAGAGCATCCTGTGCGATAACCCTTAGTCAATATAGCCTCTAAATGGCTCCCAAGTCCCATTCACGTCAATGCAATCGCGAGTCATGATGGGGATGTGGCCCACTAGGTGCTCGATTAGTATGCATGTTGCTGGAGGTCACATCCCCAGTATCAGGACAACAAAAATTCTCTTTTAAAGAGAGATCGGATAGCTATAACAATGGCATGCACTCTCATATAATTATCAGCATTTATGTTACCAGCGTTTCCTGCTTTCTAGTCATCAGCTAAATAAAAATGGGCAAATATCTATATAATAAAAATAATTTATTGTATAGGGGTTGGGGATTTAGCTCAGTGGTAGAGCGCTTGCCTAGCAAGCTCAAGGTTCTGGGTTCAGTCCTGAGCCCCGGAAAAAAAAATAACTTATAAAAACGGAGAAAGGAGTGAAGATTTAAGCTTGGAGACGTTACTCAGTGGTGACAGCTTATCTAGTATACACAGAGCCTGAACTTGAGTCACAGCATTGACTCATTAACAAACACATAAACGAAGGACTATTAACGTACACGTTGTTTTTTACTATTCCATATTTAAAAACTTAAGCACTGGTTTGGGGCACTTCATGCGATACGTCTGTAGAATCCACTACGGTGGGACTCATGAGGAAAGGCAGAACCTGACACACTCTGGGTGAGCGTTCCAAGAGAGCTGTCGAGGGCTCCTCCGTTGGAGCCCGTCCTGCTCTCCAGAGTTTCCCTTTCCTTAGTCTCTGTCTGCTCTACTCTAAAACAACTACCAAAATCCAAACTGCTGTGAGCTCCTGCCTCCCGGGCCACCTTTGAGGTATGGAGAAGCCCTGTCACTGTACAGAAGAACAAATGACGAAAGCCCAGGGGCTCTCACCAGGTGCGTCAGTGCCGTGCGAATCCAAGGTGCCTGCCCCGGTTCTTCCTGTGTTTAAGCGCCTGAGCGCAGCAGGTTCGCAGCGGTGTCCCTTCCCCGCAGGCTTTGGGCTTAGCGTCCTGCATTTGTCTTTCAGGCGTACTGCTGATGATCCTCATGTTCAGCTTCTTCCTTCCGTGGCTGCACAACAACCAACTGAGTAACAAGAAGGAATGACCACTCCCAAAGACTCAAACGAAGTCAGTGGACGATCAGGCTGGATGTGACGGTTTGGGCACCTTTCAAACTCTGGACTCATCCTGCTTCTCCTTCCTTTGTGGAAGGTGTCTTACTGTTTTCACTACCTGGACTTCACTGTGAAAATGAGGCAGCCTGTATTTCTCAGTTAAGACTTGTTCTTTTGAGTGATGTATTAAATGCTGCTGGAAAAGGCTCATTCATTAAACCTCTGTAAATCCCAAGTCAGTATTAACTGTGATGAAAAGAACAAGAGAAAATAAAGTCAGGCGGGGGAGGGGCAGTGGTCGGGCAGGACTAAGAAGTTGTGTATCAAGCTTGCCTCTGAAGGAGGTGGGCTTCAGAGCTCGAGCGCAGCTCACTCACAGACTCCATAGGTGCTTTTCAGTCACAGCTTCTTGGTGACACTGTCAGTGGTGGCATCTTTTAACTGGAAACTTCCTTGGGGAAATACTTTTATACCCACTAATCCTCAACAGGTTTCCCACTGGTTTGGCACAGGGTCTCCCTTGCAGCCCGGCTGGCCTGAAGCTTCCTGTGTGGCCTCAGTCGGGCGGTGATCCTTTACCTCTTCCTCCCAAGTGCTGGGATTACAGGCAGGGATGTGTTGCCACCACCAGGGTTTTCGCTTTGTTTTTATTTTGGGGTAAAGATTCTTACAATGTAGCCCAGGTTGGCCGCGAACTCACCATCTTCCAAGTGCTGGGATTTTAAGTATGTACTACCCCAACTGCCTCAGGCTTCCTAGATTTTAAATATATCCTAATACCTAAACCATTAAGCCGACAATTTCAGTCAAACTGTCTTAATGCACACACAGCCAAGATCTGGTCTTTTTGTGTTCCCAACTGCACGCCACAGTCACCTGGAGAAGCAGGTAGGTGCTCTTTCTGCATTGCTTTACTTCTATAACGATACACCGAAATGCAGGAACAGCTAATGGCGTAATGAGGAAATAATTCTAACCTCCATTTTACAAGATGGGATGCTGGGCCCAGGTGTGCTGTGACTCTCCCCGACACCAGGGGCAAGCGCAGGGTTTTCTGCTTCTGCGTCAGCAGCAAAAGTTCTTCTCCAACATCTGTGACTGGGGAAGAGGTTCTGAAGAAAATAGTCAACTCTCTAAATTAAATTTAAAGACTATTTTCTCTTCTTGTTCTTTGTGAGTGCATGTATATATACAGATACCCAAGGAGGGCACCGGGTCCCTGGCAGCTGGAGTTACAGTTGACTGTAAGCTGCCATATGGGTGCTGGGAACCAAACTTAGGTCTGCGGGAAGAGCTGCAAGTCCTCCTAACCACTGAGCTACCCTACCTCTCCAGTCCTTACTTGAAGCTTAAAAAGCCCTCTCTCTACTGCAAGCCTCACTGAAATCCAATGTTTATTTTAATTTTATTTCATTATTTTGTGTGTAAAATGTGTGGGCGAGTGTATGCTATTGCATACACATGGAGTTCCGAGGACACCTCCACAGAGCCAGGTCTGGCTTTATTTGGGTTCTGGTGATGGGACTTGTTTGCCAGGCTTGCGTCACAGTGCCTTTATTCCGTTGGGCCATCTTGCTGTCTTTAAGTCTAATTACAAACATCCAGGCCACAATACTGGTTTTTAAAAAGGGATGGGGTGGGGGAATGCCAGGTGAGTAAAAAGAACACTCAGCAGCTAAGCTGCCAGTGACACACCCTGTGTGGGGAGGGGCTTACGGACCTGGAGGTCAGTCAGGTGACCGGAAGCTCTGGCGTATACTATAACAGTACATAACAGTGTGAGGCCTCAGAATTGTGACCCGATGACTAAATGTATGCGCTTTCAAAGCCCTCCCCAGGGATGTGCTTCCTCCAGAAGTGTGAACTCCTAAACCTGCCTCCAAGTAAATTCTGACTGAAAGGGCTGGCAACATAGATAACTGCTGATAGCTGTTTTTAATAGACATCAAGCCTGCCTGTTATTTAAGATAAAAGCCACTTTTTTTTTTTTTTTTTTTTTTTTTTTTTTTACACAAAAAGTCATAGTTCTAGCTTCTCCAAATCTGAGGCCTCAATTCTACCCTGGCAATACTACCAAATAACGATTGTTCCTCTGAACAAGCCCTTGCCTTCCAAAACGAAGCCGAATTTTCTCTAGTTTCACTGCTTCTCACAGAACACAACTACACACTCCTCACTAACATGCACACTTTCACGGCTTGACAGAGGGGAGGGGTCGCTTCTATGAAAATGCTGACTCTCTGGACTCCCACAGTGACCCTGGATCCTGCTGTTTGCCCTGCGCTCCTCTCAAGGTGGCAGTTTTCTCTCTTCTCATCTGTCCTCACTGATGCTTGTTGCTTGAGTTCTAAGTTTTTGGGTTTTTTTTTAAAGATTTTATTTTGGGAAAGGGTTAGGAGGTGCAGCCATGTGGAGAAGTATGTCACTGGGGCAGGCTTTGAGTACATAACTTAGCCCTGTTTCTGTTTTGCTCTGGTGTGCATTTGTGGTTAAAGATGTAACTAGGGGGGTTGGGGATTTAGCTCAGCGGTAGAGCACTTGCCTAGCAAGCGCAAGGCCCTGGGTTTGGTCCCCAGCTCCGAAAAAAAAAAAAAAAAAAAGATGTAACTAGGTCGGTTTTTGTCCTGGACACCATGTCTGCTACTTGTCATAATGGACTCTCATCCTTCTGGAACCGTTAAGCCAAAATAAACAACTCTTTCCTCCAGTAAAGAGAGAAACGTAATGTGTATGTGAATATACGTCGTGTGTAGGCGCCTATGGGCCAGAAGAGGCCCGGTGAGTCCCTTGGAGCTAGAGCTCCAGGCAGTTCAGCACTTGGTCCTCTGAAAGAGCAGTCCCTGCCTCTTTGTGGAGCAAACCTCAAGTTGTGTCTTGGTAACTGAAACCCACAAAGGATCCCTCCAGTGTCTTGGCCTTTGAGTTCCTTGGCTGTCTCTTCTGATAGCTGTGTCTTTTGTTCTGCCCAAGTTCCCCTTTAACTACAAGTTTTCCATTACTAATCTAACCTCCATTTCTAACTTGCAGCTCCCTTATTAGTCACAGTCACTAGACTAGATGAGTCCCCAATGATCCTCTCTTCTACCTATGGGGCTTAAGTCACTTGTGCAATCAGTCACAAACAGGCCTGCTACCCTCTCAACGCCATTCCCCCTCTACATACTAACATGCACAGTAACTCCAAACACAACTGTGTTTATTTGCAACAGAACAATGTCCATGTATTTGTTGACGCCTATCCATTCGTACACATACACATTTTAGCTTCACGGCCACAGTAGATAATATACGTTTCTTTCTCATAAACCAGCATCTATGAATCCCTCCTGTGTGAACCAGACAGGGCCAATATGCTTCCATTACAAAGGTAAAAAGGGCTAGATTTCTGCTCTCTGCAACTTACACACACACACACACACACACACACGGCCAGCTAACATGGTCTGGAATGTGATGAACTCCGACAGGGCAACAGTCAAGAAACTTGTCTAACAACAGCAAAGCATCCATACCATGTATCTACTCCTGGCCCCTAACTTTCTTCACGGATCTGTTTTATTTTCACGTTCTTGTCCAATCTTCTCCCCGCTGACTTTTCTGAGTGTCGCTGAGGACGAACCCAGGCTCTGTGTGCTGGGTAAGTGCCCCAGCACTAAGCTCCATCCTCTTCTCTCCAGCGGCTTGTGAGTGACTCTCCACTAGAATCTTAGTTTTATGAGAACTGTGTACTGCCTTCACATCGAGCAGTGTAACTATGTATAAGACACAGTGTACTTGGCAACTGTTTATTTGGGAAGACTTGCTTTTCCTCATAGTGCTGTCATCCATTCATTGTTCCTGCTGCTAGGACTGACGGGACCACCTCCCTCCCCCATCTGTCTGGTCTACTGGAAAGCAGACCCTCCAGTGCCCTAGACCTGTTTAGAAAGGGCAAGCAACAACCTAAGCTGAAGGCCTGCAGGCCCTGCAAGCCCAGACTCCAGACGTTTAACTGCTTCGTGGAGTTTTTATTTCAAGTCTCTCAGATGTATTCTAATCGCAGGGGTGGGTTAGTTATAGCTTCTCTTCAGGAGGATGGCACTTGGGCTAGGAGGCAGTACCCGCCTACAACACGAAGGGCCCTGTGTTTGGTCCCTACAACTACATAAGACTGGAAATAAATAGCTAAATGAAGTCAGCGCTAACCTTGCCGGTTTGCCAGTAACGAACAGCACTGAGCCATTCTCTAGGTACTGTTGTCACAAGCAGTTCATGCATTCTACTGAGTAATAACCTCTAAACAATCCTATTACCCTGTATAGACTTTTGTTTAGCCCAGGCTAGCTTCAGACTCCTGATTCTCCTGCCTCTCTACCTTCTAAGTGCTGGTATTACACCATGTACATAGTGTGACACCGGATTATGTACATAGGTTTTGCCTATATGTGTTTGTGCACCAAGTATATGCAGTACCCCCAGAGGCAAGAGGGTTATCAGATCCCCTGGAAGGGCAGCCAGTGCTATTAAATGCTAAGGCATCTTTTCTAACCTCAGTATGTTTCTGTATTTTAATGATACAATTAAAAACAAAACTACTAAGCCTACTTTTTTGGGATATTTCAACGAGCCAAACTTGGGAGGGAAGAAAGTCCATAAGACCAGGCAAGCAGCACAATTCCAGTAATGCTAAATTTAAGCTCAAAAATGAAAAAATAAAGCTAAAATACAATCAGTAAATGTTGGCTTGTTGATAATTTAATTAATTAATTAATTAATTAGAAACAGGGTCTAAGTATCCCTGGCTGGCCTCAAACTCAATAGTTTGCCTCTGCCTCTGCCTCCTACGGCAGGCTGAGTTTGATTTTTAAGTAGTCTGACTTTACCTTCTCCCCTCACAGCCATGGATGTAATTGTCTAGCATTGCAGAATGATAGTTTGATGCCTGGATCACCTACGGCAGCAGACCAACCTTAGCAAATCCCACAGAAGTCCACAGGATCCTGAAACTTGTTCCTTCAGAAAGATACTGAATGAACTTTACACATCTTTCCACCCATGAGGTGCTAGCCCCACTTAATGAGTATATATATCCCTAGGACAAAATTGTGGGTGGCGTTTACTGACAGCAGAGAAATGTGTAGAAGGGGGCATGGACTCAGTACCAGCTGTGGTGGGCACTCACCCAGGCTGCATCGTTTTGGAAAACAGGCTTAAAAACCAAAGTTCAATACCCATGTAACCCAAGTGGTACCTCCTCTATAAAGTGGCATTGGCACCTCCGGGAACAGTTCCTGACACACACCACATATGGAAGAACCCAGGGCAGTGGCTGCTACGGAAGAGGCCTCAGAAAATTTTAGTTTTCTCTCACGGGGCTTACTAACAAATTCAGAACTTCTAAAAACCCTGTTTAAAAGATACAAAAGGGGGAACTTTACTTTTCTTGGCTTACTCTGCAGGATGAGAAACTTGAACACCGGCTTGAGGCTGTCAGCAGGACCCAGCTGCTAATCAGACTGTCTTTCAAAGGCCACACAAAGTCCCGAGGCTTGGGAGGCCTGGGCAGGTGGACCTCTGTGAGTTCCAGACCAGTCAGAGAAGAAATATATAGTGTCTCAACAACAATACCAAGAAAGGGCCTAAGGCTAGAACTACAAAACCCCGCCTGTTAATATCCAGGTGCCTATGGAAACTATATAGTGAGGGCTGGCCAACTTAGAAACTACTTCCGATGCAGGCAGCACAGCAAGGTCTTTGTTTTAAGACTTGCTAGAAGCTTACACATCTTATTAATGTCATGCTCCCAACAACTGGAACTAAAACTGGGCTAGGGAGATGGCTCAGTGTATAGACTGCCTTCCTTGCAAACCTAAGGACGTAAGTTTGGATCCTACCACTCATGCAAAAGTGGGGAAGACAGGATCCCTGGAGCTTCCTGGCCAGCCAGTCTACTCCAGGTTCAGTGAGTTAACCTCATCTCAAGAAATAAGGTAGATGGGGCTCTGTGTTTAACAGATAAGGGCATTGAAGAGGACCCAAGTTCAGTTCTCCGAAACATCAAATAGCCCAGGTCCAGGGGATCTGACATCCTGTCTGTAGGCACCTACACAAATGTGTACAGACCCCATGCATATACACAAGTAAAAGCAAAACTGAGCATGGCAGCACATGCCTTCAATTCCAGCAGTAGGAGAGCAAAGGCAGGCAGATCTCTGTTAACCCCAGGGCAGCCTGGGCTACACACTGAGGCTGTTTCCAAAAAAAGTAGAGAGCAAGTCAATGTCAAGCTCTGGTCCCCATGCACACACACAAATCCAGATGCCTATGGAGGCCAGAGCTGCTGGATCCTGTGGGGCTAGTTCCAGAATGATTACAAGCTGTTTATGTGGGTTGGGAGACAAACCTGATCCTCTGCCAAAGCTCCTCTCTCTAGGACTAGCATTTTGTTTATGTGTTCATGTGACATACTAGCTGAGGATGACCTTTCTGACCTCTTGCCTCCACCACGGAAGCACTGGGATTTATAGGCACGCCAACCCGGCCATGCTTATAAAGTGGTAGGGATTGAACCAGGGCTTCACACAGCTAGACCAGCTTCACAAAGGTAAACCAGCTGTCTACCCCTACCCCAGCATTACCAGCTGTCTACCCGTAGTCCAGCATTACTTTAGAGCTTTACTATTTTTCTCTACAGGGGTATAGTATTTGCATGTGTAGCTGAGTGCTCAGGGAAACCAGAATAGTTTGTCAGATTGCCGGGAGCCAGCAGTATAGTGCTGTGAGCACCCAATACAGAAGCAAAGGAACTGAACTGAGGTCCTCTATAAGAGAAGTAAGTGCTGGGCTGGAGAGCTGGCTCAGCAGTTAGGAATACTGGCTGTTCTTGCAGAGGACCTAAGGTCAGTTCCCAGCACCCTTGTGGCAGGTCATAAACATCGGGAACTCAGTTCCAATGGTTCCAACACCCTCTTCACCTCCATGGGCACCAGGAACACTCACGATGTACACAGGCAAAACACACACACATGACATAGACACACAGGCAAAACACACATACACATAATATTTACAAATCATCTTTTCTCAATGATTTTAGTCAAGAGCAAAACCACAGTGATATAGAAAACCCAGATTTATTTAACTATTACAAAGACAAAATATCATTGAGAGTACTTTGCAGACTTCATTTCAGATGATTTACTCTGTGACAGTCAAGGACCTAAGCTAGGAGAATGTAACAGAGCTGATGGTAAATGAGGAGGAACAGAAGTAGCACACAAGCATTTGTCATGACGAGATGTGGTTGAGCCCCAGTAGAGGGCCCATGCGTCCGTGGAGAATGCTAAAGGCTGTGCCCTCAGAGGCCTTTGCTTTTTATCTCAGGGATCAGAGAGTCCTCCTAAGTCCCAGAGACATCTAAGCTCCCCACCTCACTTTTGCCCCACTGTGCACACGACACACAGGCCTCGTAGCTGACAGATTGCACACAGCAAAGGCAGGAATTAGAGGCCCTCTCAGAAGATAACTAGACACAGGAAGCTTAGGGGTAAATGAGAAACTACAAAAACCCGTTCAGTTAATTCACCTTTGTTAATAGAGGTCAGAGTCTTTTCTGCTGGTGACAGCTTGCTGTCTCATTATAGTTTGTCTTGAGAAATGAGTTTTGGAGAAGAAAAAAGCCTTTCACCAGCTCCATTCTGGAGTGAAGAGGCATCAAGTTCTTGCCTATAGTTATGAGCAGAATCTGAAAGACAAAGGGCTCACAGTTATTATTACTAATAGCCATTATTTAGTGAAGCCTTGTAGGATTCCAAACTATTGTTGTATCTCAGGCCTTGTAATATCCCTGATTAGTAACTATGCTTCCATTGTAGAGATGAGGAAACTGAGAACCTGTTATGCAGGCCACCTGCAGAGGAGCAGAGACAGCATGTGAGCACATACGTGGTGGAGCTGTGAGGCTATGATACGTGTGCACCTTTCTGTACCCTATTTCACGCTCCATCCCGAGGTTTGGAATTAGTAATGGTTACACGAACACTCTACTTCTTCTTTAGGCTTTCAAAGTACATACAATTTTTTTTTAAGATTTTATTTATTCTATGTATATGAGTACACTGTAGCTGTGTTCAGACACACCAGAAGAGGGCATCAGATCTCATTACAGATAGATGTGAGCAACCATGTGGTTGCTAGGAATTGAACTCAGGACCTTTGGAAGAGCGGTCGGTGCTCTCAATCACTGTACCATCTCTCCAGCCCACATACAATCTTAAATGATCAAAAATTACACTGTTTGGAAATCAGATCAACTAACAAATGAACACAAAATAGATTGGACCAGAAAAGCAATTCTTCCCATCACAAAATAGTCAAAACCACTAAACAAAGAAAGAATAATATTAAAAGCAGTAAGGGAAAAAGGTCAAGAGACATATAAAGGCAGACCTATCAGAATCACACCAGACTTCTCACCAGAGACTATGAAAGCAGAAGATCCTGGGCAGATGTCATACAGACCTAAGACAACACAAATGCCAGCCCAAGTTACCATATCCAGCAAAACTCTCAATTAACATAGATGGAGAAAACAAGATATTCCATGACAAAGCCAAATTTATACAATTTTTCCACAAATCAAGCCCTACAAAGGATAATGGATGGGAAACTCCAACACAAGGAGGGGAACTCCCTAGAAAAAACAAAGTAATCTTTCAACTAACCCAAAAGAGAGCCACACAAACACAATTCCATGTCTAACAACAAAAATAATAGGCAGTCTGACAGTTCCTCAGAAAATTAGACATTGCACTACCTGAGGACCAGCTATACCACTCCTGGGCATATACCCAAAAGATGCTCCAACATATAACAAGGACACAACATGCTCTACTATGTTCATAGAAATCTTATTTATAGTAGCCAAAAGCTGGAAAGAATCCACATGTTCTTCAGCAAAGGAATGGATACAGAAAATGTGGTACATCTACACAATGGAGTACTACTCAGCTATTAAAAACAATGGCTTTATGAAATTTTAGGCAAATGGATAGAACTACAAAATATCATCCTGAGTGAGGTAACCCAGTAAACAAAAGCACACACATAGTATGTACTCACTGATAAGTAGATATTAGCCCAAAAGCTTGGAATACCCATGATACAATCCACAGTCCACATGAAGCTTAAGAAGAAGGACAACCAAAATGTGGATGCTTCAGACCTTCTTAAAAAGGGGAACAAAAATACTCACAGGAGAAAATATGGAGACAAAGTGTAGAGCAGAGACTGAAGGAAAGGTCATTCAGAGACTGCCCCACCGAGGGGATCCATTCCATATACAGACACCAAACCCAGACAATATTGCAGATGCCAAGAAGTGCATGCTGACAGGAGCCTGATATAGCTGCCTCCTGAGAGGCTCTGCTAGAGCCTAACAAATACAGAGGTGAGTGCTTGCAGCCAATCATTGGACTGAGAATGGGGTCCCCAATGGAGGAATGAGAGAAAGGACTGAAGGAGCTGAAGGGGTTTGCACCAACAATTTCAACCAACCAGACCCCTCAGAGCTCCCAGAGACTAAACCATCATCCCAAGAGTACACAGGGATGAACCTATGGCTCCATCCACATATGTAGCAAAGGATAGCCTTGTCATTAATGGAAGAAGCCTTTGGTCCTGTCAAAGGTCAATGCCCCAGCATAGGGGAATGTCAGGGCGTGGGAGGGAATGGGTGGGTGGATAAGAGAGTTACCCTCATAGAAGCAGGGGGAGGGGAGGATGAGATATTGGGTTTCTGGAGGGAAAACAGGGAAAGGGGATAACATTTAAATGTAAATTTAAAAAAATCCACTAAGAGAAAAAAGAAGAAAAACTTCCCATCCAGGCTACTAACAACTTATAATGCTAGCCACTGCCCCTTCCCTTCAAAGGCAGTTAGCTGTCACTAACGTGATGATGAGTAAGGGAGGTCAGGCCTGGAGTCGGTGGTGGGTTATCAATGTCTGGGACTGTGAGAGCGGAAAACTAACCGGCACCAGGAAAGCTCGCAGTGATGTGAGCAGAGAGTCTGCTGCCTACAGACTACACAAAAGCAGCAATAATGCAGGGAAGGAAAACATTTATGGGAAGAGATATAAACCACACAGCCACAGAATTTCTCTAAGGCTATTTTTTTGATAGCCGCATTAGAAGAAAACATGCATCGTTACCATGCATCGTTAGTTCTATAACTGCAGTAATTTAGAAACACTGAACTTAAAATATATATATTTATCTTATGTGTGTGTATTTTGCCAGCATGTATGTGTACCATGTGCATGTAGTGCCTGTGGAGGCCAGAAGAGGGCGTCATATCTTTCTGGAACTGAACTTAAAAGATGTTTGTAGGGCAAAACCCAAGTAATTTCCAGTAACCAGAGATGGATAACATTTTTTAAAACTGCTACCTTCCTAGAACTCTTTAAGCCCATCGTCGTTTCAGGGATCCTCATGCAGTAACGAGAGAGAATCAGCTACTCACTCACTGTAAGTCACACGAGTCATCCTCAGTGGTCAACGTCTGCATCCTCGAACTGTCCGGCAACAGTTGGTGTGGTCTCTACCTCCATGCCATCTGTACATAAAGACACTCTCTCAGACACTTGACTCAGCAAGGCCTGGCATGGTGGTCCCCTGTTGCAGTCCCAGCCCTTGGGAGGCAGTCAGATAGAACTCTGTGAGTTTAAGGCCAGTCTAGTCTGTGTAGTACTTCTAAGCTACACGTGAGACCCAATCTAAAAAATACAATAAAAACAATAACTGCATTTTAAAAATTTGGGCATTTTGTTGTTTTTGAAATAGGGTCTCATGCAGTTCAGGCTATCCTCCGCTCCTGACCTCAGGCCCATGGCTAGGACTGCAGGTGGACCACCACTTCAGGCTATCTAACACCTCCAATTCCACTCTTTCTATTTTGAAAACAAAGTTATCTGAGCCACCTGTGGATTTAAGTCAAATTAAAAATCAATCTAAACAGCTAACTTTGTAAATCCACAATATCAACACACATACACATACAAACCCACAAATCCTAGGCAGGAGTCAATTTATGCCTTTTCTTCCAAAAAAATTTGGAATGTTTAGCTATGTAGCCTAGACAAGCTCAAAGTCACTGCGTCCTGTGGGCTCACATCAGGCGCTAGGATCACAAGTTCATGCCACCAGGTCTGGCTGGCAGGGATTTTCAAATGCATTAATCAGAGCAGAAAAACAACAGCAGCAAACTTTATCTCCCCATTTCCATTATCTCACTAACATGGCATGGGATGAGGGCTAAAGGCATAGTCCAGCACTTAAGAATAAGAGCACTGTCGACTTTTCATAGGACCCAGGCTCGATTTGTAGCACCCACATGGCAGATTTCAACTGTCTACAATTTCAGTTCTAGGGCATCTGGCTTCCACAACCATGCAAAGGAGCACAGATATCCAGGCAGGCAAACACATATACACATAGAATACAGTTTTTAAAAAAAAATGTGAGGAGGGCAGAAAAAAAAAAAGTGCTCTGGAAAAAACCATCTGTAGTTGTTTACTTTCTCACTCTTGACTCTCTCCCAACTCTTCACCTGCCACATGTGAGTAAGGCATGCTGGGATACGATAATTACTTGAGTTTACTAGTCTGTGTCTAGCATGGGCAATACAGTAAGATACAATTCCTACCCCATCTCCCCATCCTTGCCACTATCCCAGAACTCCAAAACTCAGGTCAATATGCTGTATGCATGTGATACTGATCACAGCACCATGGGAGAAGTGAAAGGGGACCAGAGAAGACACACTAAAGCCACTTCAACAATGTCCTGTAGTCATTGAAAACAACAGTGTTACAATGTTCCTAGAGCATAAAATACTAATATATACTAAACACATAAAATGTAAGAGGTGCTGATGACAATGGCAGGCATATTACTTTTATATAATGGTTCACTGAAATAATCCTCTTATCAGCTGTTTGACCTCAAGCAATGCAACCCTTCTGAGCTTTAGCTGTCTAATGGATAAAATGTGGATCATAAACTTATCCTTAAACTTTTCATAAACTTTATTCTAAAAAGAATTAAATGTACACATATAAGGGGGGGTGACATACACCTTTAATCCCAGTAGTAGGAAGGCAGAGGCAGGTGGATCTCAGAGTTGAAGGCCAGACTGGTCTACTTCAAGAGTTTCAGGACAGCCAAAAGCTACTCAGAAAAACCCTGTCTCAAAAACAAAACAAAATAGACCCCCCCTCCCCAAAAAAGAGAAGTATATAGAGATGTGCTTTAAGTCTGGGTGTGGCACATAAGCAGTTCGAGATCAGAAAGCACAGGACTGCCACAGGACCGCCACATGACCACCACATGAGGTGAAGAGAAAGGGCACTCACCTTCGTAAGTTCTTACTGAATCTTCTGTTCGGACGCCTGCCATATTATACTGGCTGCTCACAGACTGAGAAAGCATTCCTTCTAATCTCTCCAGCGTGGCTTGCCCTTCTGCTGTTAAATGGGATAGTCCTTCTTCATAGGTGTAAAATGTAGGGATGTCCCCCTGTCCTTGCTCTAAACAAACAGAACACGATTTTATACAGCAGTGGGAAAAAAAGACAGTGGACAATAAATAATGCATTTGCTGGAGATGTACAGGCTTCCGGTATTTATTGATAGGGTCATTATTAAGAGTTCCAAAAAGAAAAGAAAAATATGTCCCTACCCATTAGAATTAGAAAACCAGAAGGAAAAGAGGGTGGTTTTTTTTTTTTTTTTTTTTTTTTTTTTTGGTTCTTTTTTTCGGAGCTGGGGACCGAACCCAGGGTCTTGCGCTTCCTAGGTAAGCGCTCTACCACTGAGCTAAATCCCCAGCCCCGAGGGTGTTTTTAAAATTGGTGAATCCTTTATTATTCTAAGGTGGGAATATTCCAAGGTGGGAATTTTATAAGTGAATAAATACAAAATTTGACTGAAAGAATTTTGAATTAACATATTTTTCCTTTTTTAAAAAACCAGAAAATCTAAAAGAATATAAAAGGGACAAAAACAGAAAATCACTTAAAAAAATCTCTAAGAAATGAGAACATATTTGTGTATGTGAAGAATAATTCCAGAAATGGGTAGTCTTAGGCTGGGAACTGGATTCCTGTGTAGGAAAGAACTGTAGATGCCCAGACTGGTGCCAAAGAGACCGTTTGTGCCTTAGGTTGCAACCTACCAGAGCAAGGGAGCACATTCTGGTCTGGAGGCAGTGGAAAATAGTTGTGGATAAATGAAGTATGGGTTTAGGGAAAAGGAAATTAAAGTGCGATATCAAGAGAACTCTAGAGAGACAACTCGGTGGTGTCAGAGCATTTGCTGTTCTTGCAGGGCCTGCAGTTTGGTTCCCAGCACCCAGCTAGCAGTTCACAACCATATAATTCAAACTCAGGGGGTTCCAAAACCCTTTTCTGGCCTCAGAGGGCACATATAGGAATCCAGGCAAAACACTCATACATGTAAGATAAGCAAATTAAATACAACTTTAAAGAGATATACATGAACAGATTTCTCAGTGGGGAGGGTAGGGACAGCCAGCTCAGACTGAGGTATGCTCTTGACCACCGACTTTCTAGCTGTCCTTGTCTTTCCCATTTGTTTCTATTATCCATTCCCCACCCCTAATATCTTATTGTTGTTTGAGCTTGGGAAAGCCATTCATTTCCCCAATTGTCTGCTGAAAGGGCCGAGACACCAAGTATGCTAATGGACCTTTATTTACAGCCATTTTACATGGGTTCCTTTATAGAAAAAAAAAAACAAAACTAAAAATTGTATGCCCTTAGCACATGCTTAAAATGAAACAGTAACGCCAACCTGAGACCCAAGTCACTGACCATGTGCTTCCACATCATACTCTTCTCCATCATAGTCATCCGAGTCTTCATCCTCAGGGTCTGGATGCAGGGCCTGGCACTCACACATTGCTGTGAACATCGCCTCCACTGAAGGACAGGAAACTGTAACTAATACTTTTTCCAGTGCACCACAGAGTTTTAGAATAAATATAACCACTGCTACAAACCAATTTAAAAGCAGACAAAAGGTTTACTAGGCTAACTATATTTATAAAATCTATAAAATTCAAATGAAAATTGACCATGGAAAATGCTTGAAGACAATGAATAAGTCACAAAGTAAGGATTCAAGACATTATAATATCTCTTCATTGGTGGCTGGATTTAAGAAAAAAAGGCCAACCCAGGTGTTGTGGGTCAGGCCTCTGATCTCAGAACTCATAAGGTAGAAGCAAACAGACTTCTTTGAGTTTAAGGCCTGGTCTACATAGTTCCAGGACAGCTGGGACTATATAGAGAGACCCTGTTGAAAAGAGGAAAGAGAAAGGGAAAAGAAAGAGTAAAGAAAAAAGGTCAGAGATGTTGGTCACACTGCTAATTAGGAAAAAGCCTCTGTCACATGACATACTTTCCAAAAATCTCCACATTTTCAACTTTGGAAGTGTTTCCAGCCGTTGACATTGAGTCAACAGAGTCAATCAGACTGACCAGAGTCCTCCTTGCACAAAGTGCACCAGATACCATGCTAGTCACAGTATTCTTACTGTATCCACAACCTGGGACAGTAATAAGTACCTGCTCAATGACTTTAAGGAGACTAAACAGGATAAAGCAACAGAACGGAGGTAACGGTAATGAAGGGGAGAGGTGTGTGCTTACCAATGGGAGAGGGGACATATGGAGAAAAGATCAGTATCACAACACTCACATGCTGACTTATCACTGGGCACAAATCTAAACTCAGAAATGGGTTCAACATCATCATTGTCGTCCTCATCTTCATCAGAGAAAGGTTCTTTTGATTCTTCTATAAAAGAAATAAAAGTAACCTTTTTAGACATTAAGAGTTAGTTTTTCTTAAGACTTTACTTATGTGTGCCAGTATAAGCTTTATGTACAGAATGCATACAGGAGCCAGAAGAGGACATTGAGTCCCCTGGAGCTAGAGTTAGAGGCACTGTGAGTCACCTGACATGGGTCCTGGAAACCTAACTCTGTCTTCTGAAAGAGCAGCAGGAGCTCATAACTGCTGGTTTGTCTCTCCAGTCTCAAGGAATAAAAACTTAAAATATTTATTTCACATTTTAAAGACACTGAAGCTAGATCCTGGTAGTATGTGCCTGAAATACTTGTACTTGAAAAGGAGAAGCAAATATATACACAAAAAATTTAATGAACAAGCTAGGAAATTGACTAGTATATCTAAATATTGCAATTCAGTGTTTACTGATGGTTATGCAGAGCAGTGAGACGATTTCAGATAAATGTGTAATAGTTTGTAGATAAAGAATGCTCAAGGAGACTAGGGGTGGGAGTAATAGCTTAGAGGCAGTCACTCTGTACAGGAAGTCCCGGGTTCACATTTTTACACTGGAAGACTGAATATATAAATGTATCAACACAGAGACACTTAAAAAAGGAACTAGATGAAAAAGCTAGTTGCAAACTATATGGTATCACTTACATTAAAAATTTAAACATAAAACCATTACATCGGTTGGAGACATATACATATTCAGTAAGGGTTAAAAGCATATATATAGAAGGGCTACAGAATTGACTCCGTGGTTAGAGCACTTGTTACTCTCACAGAGAACCTAGGTTCAATTCCTGACACGCATACAGTGACTCATAATTGTAACTCGGAGCCAGGATCTAACCCCTTCTTTCTGACCTTGGCAGGCACCAGGCATACATGTGATATGGCAAATACATACATACATAATAGTAAAGCATATACAGGAAGGCAGACACTACCTTTACAATATTGCTTAATTTGAGTCAGAGAGAAGAGGATAAAATGGGGACCCACACAAAACACTTTCTTTTTTCTCTCCAGTTTTGGACTTTATTGTTATTGTTGTCGTCTCAGGCCTTGACTGCGCACTTGCGCAGTGGGTACAGCCGCTCCTTCCGCTGCTGCTCCTTGGTCTTTAGCTTCTCTTCATGCTTGGTGAGCCGGCGGCGCATGGCTCTCGTCTTCTGGGGTCGCAGGTCTATGGGCTTGTACTTCTTTTCCTTGTAGAATTTCCTGAGGTTTTCCTTTTGAGTCTGATTAATGACAGTGAAGACACAGGCGATGGATTTGAGTACAACTCGTATCTTGGAGAGCGTGGACGAGGCGCTGCCTGTCACTTTGGCCACGAGAAGCTGGGACGGTTCCACCTTCAGATCATCCAGTTGTTTCAACAGCTCCTCCTCCTTCTTGCCGCGCAGGCACGAGCCTTAATCTTGGCCATTGCTGAGCTGTTCATGGATGAGGCCCCCGGTTCCCACAAAACACTTTCAAATTGGGCATAGTGGTACATATCTTTAATTCCAGCCAAGGGAGGCTGAAGCACGTAGATCTTTATGAGTTCAAGACCAATGTGATCTATACAGTGAGTGCCAGGAAAGTGCCAGGAAATATAGAGACCCAACCCCCAAAAAGGGGCAACTTTCAACAGTATTCAGTTAATTTCCCTTAAAAACTTATAGTATCTGGGAAAAGCAATAGAAGTTACACTGAATACAAAATAGAAAAAAATTACTTTAAACTTTTTCTATATTTGAACCACTTCTTAATTTAAAAAAATCAATAAACTGACCCCACAACGAACATGTTTGCTGAAATTAGCAATCTTAAATATATATTAGGGGCTGGTGAGGAGGCTCAGTGGGTAAGGCACTTGCTGCATAAGCCCAACAACACTAGGTTTGATCCACAGAGCCTACTTAAAGGGGGAAAGAACCAAATCCACACATACACGCACACAGTGGGCTAGGTAAGACATATATGAACGGACGGGCTGGGGAAGCAACTCAGGGGTAGCGTGCTGGCCAAGCATGCTCAAAGCTCTGCAGTCAGCCTTTAGCTATGGCAAAGAGAAAAGCACATTTTTACATTTGAAATTGGTATTAAAAAACAACTTTTGACTATCATGCAGATGAGGAAAGACTGGAGTGACACTTGTTAATGCCATAAATCTACTTGCAGGGTGTGCCAGCTGTCACTCTACACCTGCTGAGCAATCTATGCAAAGAATTGATTTGGCTCCTGGTCTCAAGCTGCCCATGGTGAGAGGAAGGAGAGCTGCCTCCTTCATGGCATCCAGGAAGCAGGGTGTAGGAAAGGAAGAGAGGGAGAAGAAAGGAAGGGGAACGAAAGCAGGAATGCCCACACTAGCAGGCCGCCTCCTCCTCCTTTTGTTCTCTCTAGGCACCAGCTAAAGATTGCTTCCTCCGTTCAACTCCCTGAGTTAACTGCCTCTGGAAACCCTCAGATATACAGAAGTACACTTTACTATGTGTGGGGTCTCTCCATCCAGTAGGGTTGACACAGTAAACAAGAGGCATCCACCAGTGTAGTACTGATTTGTACAAGTTCAGTGTACAAAAGCACAAAAATAGACAAGCAAAAGAAAAAACTCTGGCCACTGATAATACCTTTTCTGTGCTGTTTCCAATGACATGTTGTTTAAAAACGTACCTTTAATTATTCAGCAGAATAATACACATACTGAAAAATTCTAAATCACTGAATTAGCCACAAGCTCCAAACTTTGTTGATGCATTTTAAAAAGCAATGTGTCACCATACTACACATACAACAGTAATTGTAACTACAGTACAGTAGTAACTGTGTAAGAATAACACAGTCTAGAGTAACAATATTTCAAAGTGCAGAGGACAGAGCCTAGCATCTAGATCCTCTTCCCAGAAATAGCCACCGGTGTGTTGGGGGTGGGGGTGGGGCATGGGCGGTAGGAGGAAAAGAGGGAAGGAGGGAGGGAGATAGAGATGCAGGTGTGACTGGTATGCTCGCTTATATACATGTATAAAAAAGCCCTAAGTTGAGCCCAGGCCTTTGATCGACATTTTTTTTTGGAAACAGGGTCTCTTCCTGAACCTGGGACTTACTGTTTTGGTGAGATTGGCTGGACAGCAGACCCCTGGGATCTGCCTATCCATCTGTGTTCCTGCACTGCTGGGGCAAAGGTGCAGTTTTAATGTGGATGCTGAGAACCCAACCCCAGATCTCCATGGTTATACTGAACTGAATCTATACCCTGGAAATAACCACTGTTAACAATTGCTTATTGTCTCAGGAATCTCCCTTAAGGCTGTGGATGGTAAGAAATTTAGGAAATGGTTGGTACGCCAGGTGCAACCCTTACCCAGTACAGGAAGGAGGCCCTGGGTTTGAGCATCAGCACAAACAAAGAACAGCAGCATCCAGGCTTCCAACCGACTTTACCGTTAAAGGTTTAGTCACCGGCCAGAGGTACGACTGGGGTTAACAGAATCTTTAGGAGACGAGGCCACGTGGAAAGTGAGACTAACATAATCCTCTAGAGATTGAGTTTTTAAGAAAACTGAGACTCATGAGAAAATAACTTGCCTGGCAAGTAAGGCTCAGCTTGCTTACTGGGGGTGGGACTGGTTCTGCTTCATGCCTTTGCTCCACCACCACTGACTCTAACCCCCAGAACAGCCTTTTCCTCAGCTGCTGGTGCTCTGGCACAGCAGTGGAAAAGTAGCTACTAGAAGCTCGGTTCTTGAAGTAACTCAAGCTCCAAGGGATCCAATCCTCTTCTGTCCTCTACAGGCATCCACACACGTAGCATATGTTCACACACAGACACATGCACATAGGCTGTAACTCCAGTTCTAGGGGAATATTCACCCCCTTCTGGCCTCAGTCCCACACAGTAGCACACAGACATAAATTCGGGCAACAACCCTCAACCCTCTCCCTAATGCACATCTTCAAAATAAATAAAATAGATAAAATAGATATATACGATCTATCTTAAATTTTTGAAAGATAGAATATACTGGTTCACATCTCTGAAATGCCTTTAGAAGGAGAAGGAATAAGCAGTTAAAAAATAGGAATATAACCATATTTTTTTTTCTTTCTTTTTTTCGGAGCTGAGGACCAAACCCAGGGCCTTGTGCTTTCTAGGCAAGCGCTCTACCACTGAGCTAAATCCCCAACCCTGGAATATAACCATATTAAGAGAAGACTTCTAAGTGTAAATATATGCCTGTTAGAAGAAATTCAAGTAGTCAAATTGTTTTAGATTTTTTTTTTTTTTTTTTGGAGCTGGGAACCGAACCCAGGGCCTTGCGCTTGTGTTTTAGGTAATTAACTTGGCTTAATATGTTATTATCCAATGTGGGCCAATGGCTTAATTTTTACATTGAGTATTGTCAAAGACTGTTTTTCAGATAGCACCAAGCACACAACTAAAGTGTCAGCATCTAGGAGAATGAGGACTGTTATTCTACTCAAGCCCAGGAGTGCAATGCCAACCTGAGCAACCTGAAGACCTCATCACAAACAAACAAACACTGCCCTCTAAAATGCACTTTACTATCAGAGGAAGCACTGGATTGAGTTATAGCATACATACCTCCAAATCTGGCATTCACCATGACATACAGATGTTCTTGAGGATAAGCATTTGGGTCCCTGGATACCGCATGTAAACTAATGGTGGGGTACTCCAGTGAGAATCCTAATCCAGAACCATCTAGCCAAGACAGGCGGCTGAAAAACATGTTTTACGCAGATTATTTTTAGAAATTAAATCCTAACTTAATACCCCAAAGTTTATAAAGGTTCAACTCAGACAGTTTTATGCATAGAAATTTAAGTTTATTGACAATATTAGAAATATTCTTAAAATAAGAAAATTTAGCAACAAGGATTGAATTTTCTCTTCTATGATTTCTTTTCCTCTAGCTATAAGTTCAAACAATTTGAGAGGCAGGTTTTTTTCAAGTCACCTGTGTTTATTTTTCCTCCATGCGCACATATATGTGGGTACTGGTGAGGTCAGAGGAGAGCATCAGATCCTCTGGAGCTGGAGTTACTGGAGCTGGAGGCTGTGAACTCCAATGTGGTCACTGACAATTTAGCTCTGGTCTTCCCAAAGAGCAGCGTGTGCTCTTAACAGCTTTCGGCCCTTACCTGCCTGTCTGTCTTTCATGCTTATTCCGTTACCTTCTTTGCTGTGAGATCTTTTCATCTAGACAAGTTCCAAATAACTCCATGAGCCCTCTTTTCCACAGGAACCTCTTCTGTTTCACACTGTAGCTCAGTAACACACATGCACACATGTATGTTAACAGATCCTGTTTGTCAGTCTCCTACTTCCATCCCTTCATTTAACATTCCTCAAAAATGTTAGCACAGTTCTCAGTAGGTAAGCATGCAACAGACACTTGGTAATCAACGTTTCCATTCATCATACATTAAATGATGTACACACAAAGCAGCTGTGATTTCAATCACAGTTCAAAAAATTGTTATTGCCTTAGGAGACAAAGTAACGTTCCCATTTATTACCAGCTTTGAGAGAAAGCCACAGGGAAGCCACAGGGGCTGGAGACATGGCTCAGCGGTTAAGAGCATCGAGTCCTGAGTTCAATTCCCAGCAACCACATGGTGGTTCACAGCTCCCTGTAATAGGATCTGATGCCCTCTTCTGGTGTGTCTGAAGACAGTTACAGTGTACTCCCATACAAGAAATAATAGAAGGGAATGGGGATGTGGTTCTACAGAACACACTTATATTCTATATCCTTTCCACTTTCTCCTCCCCTGCTCCCCCAACCCCCACATCCCCATTCCCCCTTATTTTAAGATAGTTTTAATATTTAGCCCATGTTGGCCTCAGCTGCCCAGGTTGCCCATGAATTTTTTCTTTGAGCCAATGTCTCTCTACATAGCCCTGGCTGTCCTTGAACTCAGCCTGCCTCTGCCTCTGCCCCCAGTGCTGGGATTAAAGTTGTGCTTTACCACACCTGGCCACAGCCAGACTGACTCTGGTACTCCTCTTGCCTTTCCTGCCTCTACATCCTAAGTGCAAGTGCTGGCATTACAAGCCTGTGACCCCATGCCCAGCCTCATCCTACTTTCTAGAGAGTAGAAAGTCAGCTTTGGCAAGCTGACTGTGGCTCGCAACTATAATATGAGCTCCCCAGAGGCTGACTTAGGACAACTGCTGCAAATTCAAGTCTGATATGGAATTCACATAATTAACTCCAGGCCAGTCTGGTCTATAGGGAGTCCAGGTCTCAAACAACAACAACAACAACAACAACAACAACAACAACAACAACAACAACAACAGCAACAACAACAACAACAGCAGCAACAACAACAACAAAAACCCAGGAGGTGACATATACTTTTAATTCTATCATTTGGAAGGCAGAGGCAGTCAGATCTCTGTGAGTTCAAGCCCAGCCTGGTCTACATAGCAGTTCCAAGTCAGTCAAGGCTACATCACAAGACCCTGTCTAAAATAATAACAACAAACACAACACAACACAACACAACTATACAACTGGAGAGCCAAGTGCTTCTTTAGGCAGCAACAGTAATAGAGTAGCAATGTAAAATTATTCCTGGTTGGCTTAAGAGGACACTAAATTCTATCTATGCCTCAGGAACTCACCACCATCAAGGAAACACTGTCTAATGGTATAAGACAATTGTGTAACCCAATCCTCAGCAAAAGCATTACCAAAAGGTCTGTGTTATGACTGTGGTGGTAAATGTTCAACTCTATAACATTCTATGACAACGACAATGATTTTGAGACAGGGCTTCTCTGTGTAGCCCAGGTTGGCCTCAAACTCAGAGATCCATCTGCCTCTGCCTCCCAAGTGGTGGGATTAAAGGTGGGTGTCACCTTCGTTTGTCTACACTATGGTTATTTAATGGTATACTTAGAAGTCTAAGGAATTACTTCATCCCCACTGCTTCTAAAGTAAGATTTCTTATTTAAGTATGCATCACACACACCTTTCCCACCTACTGTTACTCTCAATGTGGGGGTGAAACAATGCTCATGGGTGCTGAGAATAGACCAATCAAACTGTTTCCTTTCTCCAAAATCTCTTGATATGACCACGATTTAGAATGGAACATCCTAAATTTTCAAGTCTAAAATAATTTCAAATATTCAAAGCCACAAAACCTGGGCAGTCAAAAAAAGTTGGCATCTAAATGGAAACAGTGCCTCTGGTTTGAAAGGCTGAAATTGTGCTGTAGGCCCTAAGGCTGCCAGCATGCTGTCTCAGTATAGCCTTCCTATGGGCTCTCAGGAGCTAAGCCAAGCCAGTGTGGCACTTGGACCAATACTTATTTGACTTTAAGTCCTAATTATTTTTAAATCTCTTCTCACATAAAGCACTTCAAAACCACAATATATAACTATCTATGACCAGCCATAGAAACCAAAGCCAGACCGACGTGAGTCATAAGTGCAAGGACAAGAACTAGGGAGCAGTAAACACACACTAACTCATGTTTTGTCAAGCCTGAGACTCAGGAATAAGTGCAATTGGTGTCTTTCATTTCTGGGAAAGTGTTGAAAACAGCACAGGCAGGTAAAAGAGAAATTGAATCTGTGTTGGCTTAATTGATGTAACATTGGTTTGGGAATGATATGTAAAAAAGCATTGTCTCTAAGCTCAAAGTACCTATTTTTAGTTTAAGTACAAAGTTTACCAGTCTTAAATAACTTATTTTGAACTACTCATGCCCTTTTATCTTCCTTACTTGGATGAGAACCCAACTTCTTTTTTTTTTTTAAGATTTATTTATTTTATTATATGTAAGTATACTGTAGCTGTTTTTAGTCATATCAGAAGAGAGTATCAGATCTCATTACAGATGGTTGTGAGCCACCATGTGGTTGCTGGGATTTGAACTCAGGTTCTCTGGAAAGCAGTCAGTGCTCCTAACACTGAGCCATCTCTCCAGCCCGAGAACTCAGCTTCTTATAAGCACTAGGCTCTGGGATCTGGAGAGAGCTCAGTGCTCACAAGTGCTTGCTGCTCTTTGCACACAACCACAGTTCAATCCTCAGTACCTACATGATAGCTCACAACTTTAAGTCCAGAACATCCAATGCTTTCTTCTGACCACATGGAATGCAAGGCATACATGTGATACACGTACATACATGCAGGCAGAACATCCATACACATGGAATAGAATAAACCTGAAAACAAAACAGCTCTGAAACTGAGCCCAGGAGTTGTTCACCTCTACCACACACACACACAAGCTATTTCCTTAGAGACAAATTCTATACCATTCTCTTCTGGCTTACATCCTAAAGGCTTGCCTAGTGGCTGCAATATAATACTGCCAAGCTGTGGACATGCTCTTACCTGCTCCAGCTTTGGGTCTGTCCATGTTCTTCACCTACTCAGAGGAAGAACTACTAAATAGCATTTATATAATGCCCTGAATGCATGTGCAAAATACATGCATGTCCTGGCACAAAGAACACTGCCTTTTACCATTTTACCTAAGCACCCTACTTCTTTCAATTAGAACACCCGCCAACACACACGATGCCATTGACCTGGATGCTTGCTAGTCATCAGTCGCCATCATTTTGGGGAAACTGCTGGTTATTGAATCCCATGACTTGGACATGCCAGGTGAGGAAAAAAAAAAATACAAAGAGTGATCAGACCAAGGAAATGAGGAAAGAGGGTAGTAGAGATGTACAAGACTTCTGTTATATAATCTTGATTTAATTAATTTTAAATTCATACATATGTAACCTATAACTTGAGACATTTCCAAAAATGTTTTCTTAAAGAAGCATTAAGAATCTGCCAATAAACACTTAAAATAAGATCATAGAATGAGATATACTTTCTGAATATGGTAACTGTGTCTTCTGAGGAACATGCTAAGATATTTACATGTAAGTTTAAGAGATGTCTGTAACTCTCAAACAGCTTAAGAAACAAGGCAAAATGTTAAATTAACTATTCCTGATTATTTAAAACAAACAAACAAACAAAGTCTTGGCTGCATGTGTGTGCACTATCTGTGCACCTGGTGCCCACACAGGTCAGAGGGTGGCAGATCTCCTGGAAGTCAGGGATTATTACTAAGAGCCAGCAGGTGAGAACCAAACCAGAGCCCGCTGCAAGAGCTCTTAAACTTGGAGCCACCTCTCCAGCCCTCAACTAATGAATAAGAGTATATAGGCATTAACAACACTTATATCCTTTAAGTTGTAAACTTTCCAAAATGCAAAAGCATATACAAGAAGCCTACCCTCCCACAAAGAATTCTAGACTCACTGGGCATGGTGGCAGGACACACCTTTAGTCCCTGCGCTCCAGAGGCAGGAAGACCTCTGAAGTTCCAGGGAGCCAGGACTACACAGAGACCTTGTCTTAAGCAAAAACAAAGAAACAAAACCCATTTTACATAGTGTGACGGCTATTCTTGGTTGTCAACTTGACTACATCTGAAATTAACTAAAATCCAAACATGGGGGCACACCAGTGTGGAGTTTCCTGCTTAATTTGAAGTAGGAAGATCCACTCCTAATCTCAATCTTGGGTCAAGAAGACTCATGCTTTTATTCCAGGCCTAGGCAGGCTTCCAGCATCTACTGAGAATCAGATCAGACCCTTGGACTGAGCAGCTTCTGGAGTCTTGGGCTTTCCATTCACAGACAGCCATTGTTGGATTAACTAGACCTCACCTGTAAGTCATCCTAACAAATCCATATTCTCAAAAGATATGCCTACTGCAGAGTTCAGGGTATAAAAGTGCTTAAAAAAACAAAACCCTCTTCATCTATAGAGCAACTCTGATGGTGGACAAAGCCAGGTGTTTATGCAAGAAACACATGAATGTGAAGGGAAGCAAGTTTGGTATGTTGAGGGGTGAGTTTGGTTGGTGTATGTATGGAGTAGTTGGGCTTCTGTGTCTGTATCTTAGGAGACTGGTATCAAACAGCATAAAAATAACTTTTATTCTCCTACAGTAAGTGTCATCTCTGAAGTTTAATTCCTCCGCTGCTAACCTAGGCCTAGTCTTGGAAGACTCTAGCCTCCGTACAATCTAATCTAGGCTAGACTTACTGCTGAAAAAACTCGCCCTTTCCCATTCTTTCTGACTGGTTTAACTTGGCTCTTTTGGGGCAAACTCCTCTCCAAGATGGCTGATTCAATCTGGTTTCTCTCAGTTTCTCCTGAATTGTTCTGCTTGGCATCAAACTAACTCTAGCTGATCTGACTACTCATTCTCTGCCCCCCCCCCTTTTTTTTCTCTAACCTGTCTCTGTACAACTATTCCAGTAAAACTGTCTCCTTCCTTTTTCTGCACAGCTCTTAAATAGCTTCCCTTTCCTCTCATTTCTCCTGAGAGTTGGGCATATCCTATTTGGTCAAGTCTTTCTCTGATTCATCACTCTGTCTGCCACTCATTTAGACATCACTTTCAATCATGGTGCTTCCTTCTACAAACTAACTTGACCTTCACTGTTTAGGATTCAAGGTGTATACTAAGGATGTGTCTGTCTTCCAGTCAGAGGCTATAAAGAGGTGTGCTAAAGGCTGAGCCACACCACGACTAGAAAAAAAGGACTTTTCTAGTATACACTCTTGGGGTTCACAGTGTGATCAAATGTCCAAAAGACAGATTTGAAATTCAAAAGAGTAGGTATTAACATACTCACTGGAGTAGGCTATATAGTCCAGAAGAGAGGGCCAGGCAAAGGACCTTAGAGAAATGCATGCGTAAAGAGAAAAAGACTTAGGAGAGGGAAGGTACACACAGTAAGATCTTGGGTGATCTCAACAATTTCTTCTGCATGTGGAGTGTGAAACACAGAAATAATCCTAACTCTGAAAAACAAGATCCATTTTATTTATCCATGTGTATTTTTGATGTCTTTTAATATTATTTAATTATTTATTTAATGTGTGTACACTATAACTGTCTTCAGACACACTAGAAGAGGGCATCAGATCCCATTACAGATGGCTGTGAGACACCATGTGGTTGCTGGAAATTGAACTCTGTACCTCTGGAAGAGTAGTTAGTGCTCTTAAGTGCTAAACCATCTCTCCACCCATGTGTATTAGTCAGGGTTCTCTAGAGTAACAGAACTTACAGAATGAATGAATGAATCTCCACCACTTCTTCCTACCCACCCCCTTTCTTTCTCCCTCCTGACTGCTCCAAACCTTTTATATATATATATATATATATATATATATATATATATATATATATATGTGTGTGTGTGTGTGTGTGTGTGTGTGTGTGTGTGTGTATACACAAACAAACTGAGTGCCCACCCACATATGTATTTCCAGTCGGTGTCTAAACACCCAGACTTTGCCCCACCATCCAAACAGTTCTTTAAACAATTAACTTCTTACACTTTTATACCCTGGACTCTGGAGTAGGCATAATCTTGGTCCCTAAGAGATTTGTTTCCCAGTGCCATGACAGAGGGGATTCTGAATGTATTTAAGGTTACTAATCAACTGACTGTGATATAAAGGAGGCTAGCTTGGATTTTTCTAGGCAGGCCCAATGTTATTTATAACACTGAGCTCTTAAAAGAAAAGTAGCCTCTGGGGCCAACAAATGAAATACAGCAGATGGTAAACCAGAGAATCTGAAGGACAGAAAGTATGAGAAAGATAGTAAGGCGGGAGTGGGGGTGTGAGTGTGGGGTTGGGGGGAGACAGAGAGAGGGAGACAGAGAGAATAAGAACAGGAAAATATGGGGGTGGGCACGAAGGTATGAGCGTGTGTATAGTGTGTATTTTAGTGACTCGTCTATCTTATTGTGGAAGTACAAAGTCCTGCAAGTAGTCAAATACAAGAATTCCTTCCAAGACCTGCACATCCAGGAGTCGGGTTCGACTGGTTATGACTCCGCCCTGCGAGGGCCTGAAGATGCTCTTTTCCCCCACCCACATCTGGAGCGGAAAATCCAAGCTCATTAATCAAACGTCCTAAACCCGTCACAATCTCCTCTGAGCTACATATTCCACGCAGGGAAAACATCTAGTTCACACGATCATTCAGAAAGCCAGGCCCATCGAAAAACTAGCCGAGGCTCTGCAGACTCAAAACTAAACGCGACCACGCGCCAGGCTTGCAGGAGACAGGCACAAGTCGTTAATGAGAACAGAGCCAGCTGAGCTCCGGAGGGGGGTAATCCCACCGGGCCCGCATAACAGCAGCGTCGGCCGACGCCCCCCTGTAGTACCCCGTGGTCGCGCCTCTGGGAGGAAGGCGCCCCCGAAGGAGGCCGGCGCCGGAGTCCTGGAACCTACCTCTCCGCAATGTAAAGCGTGCCGGTGCCGAGCCCCTTCCCGTTCAGCACAGCTTCGGTGTCTGGCTGCTGCAGCCGGAGTCCATCTGCGGACCCAGGGGGCGGGAAGCTTTTGAGGAAGCTCATTGCGGGCGAAAGCATAGCTCCACAGGAACCAAGAAAGCAGAGCACCGCAATCCCGGTTCGCAGGGAGCTGCCCCGGAAGCAGTAGCCGTACTCCGGAAGAACAACTTTCTCATCGAGGAATTTCGCGTGCAGTTGACCATAGAGACGGGATGTTCTAGGCAACTCAGAGATCTGTAGCGAGCCGGCTTTCTGTCACGTGACACTGGTTCCCTTCTCAGGCTCCCGTAAGGGTGCTTAGAATAACCGAGTGTTTTCTCTGTGGTTCTACTTCAAGGTCGTCGCAGAAAACCCTGAGAGAGGCTGTATGAGGAATACGAAGACTTTCCCAATAAAAAGTGGGAATGGGCCTAGGCCCCTGGAGTCCCTTGCCTGAGCAGGACGCACAGAAATAAAATCCACACTCATCTGGAGGTCAAAAATCTCCGGGTTGGGTGCACCCTGCTTCCTCCTCGTCGGGCCTGTTCTTCTTGGGTTCACACAGCCATTTACCAGGCCTTTTAGTTCCCATGTCGCCGGAGAGGTCGAGTGCCCCATCCCCACGTGTCACGCCAGGAAGACAAAAAGATTACATTAATTGATCAGCAGCGCGGCCAGACAGTCAAAAGACAGTGCCCAGGGAGAAGGTCTGGAACCCTTGCCTTCCCAGCTTGCTAGGCCCCAAAAAAATACGTGCAGTGAAAACATACAGATTTAGTAAATAGAAACCTATAACCGAGGCTTATAGAACACACAGCATAAGGACCTTACCTCTTATTTCTTCATGGATTCGTTCGTGGTTTTAGATACAGGGCTTCCTTCTGTAGCCCATGCTGGCCTCCAATACATAATCGATATGCACCCTACTCTAGGGTACTAGAACTATTACGGGCATCCATCACTACACCTGCTCAATTCAGTTTTATTCTGATGATAAACAATATGAACACATTTTTATTACTGACCCAGTTTTACAGATGAGACCATTAAATTCACAAGCTAAAGTTTGGTAATGACTTGGTGGATGGAATTCAGTCAGCTGATCTCTAGACTCCACCTTTTTTGGCTGTAGAATTGTAATGTCTATGGGGTCAGGGCTGTTTAGGTTGGATAACATGTAGAATGTGATGGGAGTTTTGTCTTTCCTCCTCTTCCTTCTCTTTCTCTTCATCCTCCTTCCCCCACCCCTCCTTTTTTTTCTTTTTGGAATCGTCTCAACAGAAGTATCTTTAGATTTTTTTTCCTTACGATTTAAAAAAACAAAACAACAACAAAAAAACCTCTGTGTACATATTGAGTGCAGTTGCCCAATGACTCCAGAAGTGGGCACTGGATCTGCTGGAACTCGTTACAGGCAGGTGTGAGCTACCCTGCCTGGGTGCAGTGAAACCATCTGCATTAGGCATTCTCAGAGGCTGGTCCAATGTCTCCAGTTCCAAGTGTTAACGCTTTTAAATTTAGCCAGTTTGTCATTAGTGAGACTAGAAAATTGGTCCACTGACAGGAATGAGAAGGTGGGAGTGGAGTATGGATGAGGAAAGATTCTCGAACTCTCTGAAGTTAAAATCTTCACTCATCATTTGGACATAGTTTGAGAGGAAGAATTTGTGAAAATGAAGACAAGGACAGACAAAGAAGAGAGGTTAAATGTCATTTCTAAATTTCCAGTTTAAAAAGCTGAGTAGGTGAGTAGGCGTGCTTTCTAAGTTGGAGATTTCAGAGAGAGGTTTTCAAGGTAGGTTATAAGGGTGTCAAAGTGCAGGCAGAGCATTGAATTAGCATGTGCGAAGGCCTGGGTTGAATGCCCAGTACTTAAAACGAGTAGCATATGAATCCAGTTGGAGAAGTAATTAATATGAGACGTTCCCTAAGACATCTATTTGGTGAAACAAACAGCAGTGCTTTGCTCAGAAATGGAGTCCCCATGGATGACAGAAGAGAACTGGCTAAAACCAGTATAATAATTTCTTATCAATTTCTCTCAGTCTTCAGAGTCATTTACAGTCCAATGGCAAAACATTTTATACAAGGTGGTAAGTGAAGAAAGGGATCTTAGCTCTGAGGGTCCCTTCAAGTGCTCAGTGCCAGGCTCAAAGGGGGCAGCTAAGCCAGTGAGTCAAATAACAGCCCAGCATCAAGTACTGAAATAGGAAGCTTTGCATTTTGTGCTTTTGCATCAATTCCCTGTGAATAGTTTAAGTAGTAGGCACTTAGAAAGTACACCTTTTGTAGTCTTTAACTCTTAAAAAGAATGATTTAGTCACCCCTTCTCTCCTTTACTCCTTAGAATAATTTTGTGAGGGTATGCAGGGTAGCTGTTATATGTAAAAATAAAGATCAGGAAACAGGATTTGCTTAAGACTTGTAGCACTAATTGTATAACCCAGGCTGGCCTCCAACTTGTGATTCTCCTGCCTCTATGTTCTGAGTGTTGTTATTACAGAGTACCACCATGCCCTGGGAGCTCTTCCTATCCTTGCATTGAGACTCCAGCAATTTAATGTAAACCATCACCTAGAAACAATCGACAGAGCCCTATAAAGATGAGAGGGTATAAAGGCGCCTACCTTTTACTAACAGTAAGAGTTAAGCTTACAAACCCATTCTTATTTGACCAGAGTTACTATTATTAGAGCTGAGGCCCATGTTCTAATGAGGTTTATCAGTATTTATTTTTGGCCCTACAGTAAAATAAAATGTTTTGTTTGGAGAGATCATAATACAGCTACAGGTGCCCCATTAGAATGTAGAATGTTATCGAGCAGACAAAACAAGCTTTCAATAGAAAATCAGAGAACCAAAGCATGGGGGGGAGGGCCCTCTTTCCTCTTATGTCAGCATTTTGTAACAGTTTCTGATGGTGGAATTCACGATTGACACAGAGCCTATTGGCTTCTTGGAATTCCTCCTAGAAACTAATGACATTTTTGTAGAAACTTTTAAATACAGTTTAAAAATTCTAGGATCTGTTCATTTTAAACACTGAAAATTAAGCAAGAAATAGAAGACAGATTAAATGAGAACATAACCATCTTTTTTTTTTTTTGCTGCAAATTAGAACTTCATATAAAGAGGAATACTCAGAAGAAGGGAGGTCAGAGACAAAGAGAATTGAAAGGAGAAAAGCCCAAAGGCAGCAGGAAGGCTGCCAAGTCACAGACACAGAGGTGCTGCTGCAGTCTTCTCAGGGCCAGCTAGAAAGATGGAAACTGGGTCAAGTGGTTCTGAGATGGGCAAGAGTTACTGGACAGGGAAGGTGGTCTATACCACAAACTTGAATTTAGGTTCTAGCTACCTTTTCCTGTAGGAGATGACTGTAAGCACTACTGTATACACTAGGTCACATTCTTTTAGTATTCTCTGACATTTAGGCTTTGGGTAACCTTAAACTTATTCAGTCAAAATTACATAAGGATTTATCTCACCCAGAAGGGACCTAATATCTAACATTTAATTTCATTAAAATAGTTTTATTGTAATTCTATAGCTACTAAATGATCACTGTTTAGTGCATCAAATCCTCAGGTCTCTTAATCTAAGACAAAAGTTAACAGCTATGTTCTAGCCCCATGCTCAACTAAGACTCTTAAATTGTTAGGGCTGTGGTTTAAAAAGATGGCTTGGCAGTTTAGAGTACAAACAAGCCAATCTTTCTGAGGACCAGGGTGTAATTAATACCCAGCACTCACATGGTGGCTCACAACTGTTCAGTTTAGGGGATCCACTGACCTGATCTCCAAGGACACCGTGCATGTATATTGTTAAACAGGCGTACCTACAGATAAAGTAACGATATACAAAAATATTTTTAAAAAGATGAAAAAAAAGTTAAGCCTATCATAGCTGTCATTTCTTAGCTGATTGTTTTAAAAATGTCAAATTGCTCATAAGCATTGTAACAGACCAGAAACCAGCATTAATTCCATAAAGTGAAGTCTTGATTCACATTCTTAATCTAAATGTTAATTGGTAGCTTCAGGTTAGGATTTCAAGTAATGACACACTCTGGTAGCTTGCTGGCTAAAACACACACACACACACACACACACACACACACACACGTACACATGCACGTGCGCGCACACGAGCGTGCTGTTGACTTGTAGTATACTTGTGTCCGCAGAGGGCTGTTTGGAAGGAAGGCCTCCAGCTCTCCAGAGGTAAGTAACAAAAACCAATAGTGCTCTCGTGTATGTTTATATCTAGTTGACAGGTAGCCTTAAAAACTATTTTTAGGAGGTTGATCTACTTACAGATTTGCTTTCTAGATCATGAAATAGCAGTCCATTCCTGGGTGATACAAAACATCTTCACCTTTTACAAACAGTTATTGAAAATTCTAAGCTTTCTATAATGCCACACAATTTTTACATAAACTATGTTTTCAAACACAATGCTACATCAACTTATTTAAACTTTTTATTATGACAACATATATTAAGTAAAAGAAATGACAAGTATTATAATAAAACATTTTGAAAAAAAAGTTACACAGTTAGGCCAATAGCTATAAAATGGCTTAGGCCTGGCTTATTACACTGAGAATTCTGATCAGACTGTAATGCGACATTCAACATTTCATTAACAAAAATATTGGCACCAGCCACAACATATTTTGGTTGTCACAAGAAATATTGTATTTAGACAACTATATACTATAGTTCTAACACTCCTGAAGCATGAAGCTCAGGACCTGCCATACTCTCCATACACAACCTTTCCTTGTGTCAGCAGAGTCACCATTGCAGATCTCTGCACCTCATTCACATGTGCAGTACATTATTATGTGACTAACAGCATGATCCTAATTACCTCAAGGGTTAGTCGACTGCCAGTCTTGGCGCTTCTGCTTCAGCTCTTATCTAAAAACAATAGTTGGAGAACTATTCCAGCAATATTTTTCTTTTATGCATAGGGAAAATAAAGTATTCCAAATAAACACATCTTAAACCCAAGACATGTTCTGATTAGGTGCTTCCTGGAACTTAGTTACTACTTTAAAATCAAAGTGAGATGGTAAAATAAGGCAATTTACAAACTCTTAGCTGGAATTAATACTCTTCACATTGAAACTCATGGTCCCTAAGTTTCCAAATGGATAAAAATAGCAAAGAAAATTATGTCCCAAACTTGTTGCCAACAGATGGTTACTTGGAAATTGACACATTTAGAGGAATTACATTTGTGCTATCCAGTAGTAAATCATAATGGTAAAATTACCAGATAGCTGGGGGGAAAAAAGTACTGACATTTAACAAGGTGTGGCTATAGCATAGGAAAATGTGCCAGGGAAGACTGCCAGCAGCAGTAGTTCTAATAGATTATAAAATTACTTACCAAATACGGAGGGACAGAAAGCTTAATATGATTTCCTTTCTTGCCAAGTTTCAGCAAGTTATTTGCATGGAGTTAGGTAAGTCTACAGAATAGTCAACAATTCTAGCTTTCCCTTCTCTTACACATAAGAAATTGTCCCTGCCCTGTTCCCATCTCCATCTCAACACAGGACATCCCTTCTTAAAGTGCACATAAAACTCAATGGGGGTTTTGGGCAAGGTACTATTCAGACACTATGACCAAGAAGCTACTTTGATAAGAGAACAAAACACACCAACATTAGTAACACCCTAGACAGCACCACAAAGTCATGCACCGAAAGAATAAAGTTGCTGATAGCCAGGGTTTGCATGTTAAGTTATACTGATCCTGAAGATCCATTTACACTAACAGGAACTCTGTGTGTGTGTGTGTGTGTGTGTGTGTGTGTGTGTGTGTGTGTGTTTGCGTGCGCGCGCAGTGTGGTGTGTAGGGAGGTAACTCATGCAATGGTATGAAAGCTTTGGAAAGAGGAATTAATCTAATCTCAAGGCTTGTCCACACAGCAGTGCAGTATTGACATGTACCAACTCTGCTAAAGGGCAATGTAACGAAAAAGACCATGGCACAAGGTTTTAAACAATTTGAGGTTTAATTACATAATGCTCCCATAGATGTTCTAGCATAAACACAACTGTAAAAATCTACATCCTATTTTAGGGTATTTCCCCACCTCTCATCCCTTAGAAGCTGTACAGTTATAAAAAAATGTGACTCTAGAGCAAAATAAACTCTTTTTTTTTTGCAACGTACAAAATAAGTTAAATCATTTAGAAGATCTTGAGCCATTAAGTTCCACGTGGCTTTGTTCTGGCTGCCATAAACATAACATGCAGGCTCCTGGCTTATGACCAGGATGCAATAAATACAGATCAAACAAACCCCAAATGCTTAAGTTAGACTCCTTCCAAAACTGATAAAAGTCAAGAAAATTATAGATAAATAAGCTCATTCTTATTTCATCCAGTGACAAAAACAACAGGGCGGATACTCAGTCCTTTGCACATTACCTAGCTTGTGCTAGTTTGGCAAAAACCAAAAACCAAAAAAACACCCCAAACTCCAAAAATACAGTTCTTTAATTTTTTTCCTCATTCAAAATATCTAGAGCTTAATAATTCCCCACTCATCTGGTAATCTGTTACATTCTATCACATACCTCATATACGGGATAGATGTATCTAAAACATTATTAAGAGCAACACATACATGAACTGAAACCCCTAAGGTGAGTGTGGCAGAACAGTCTTCTAGGGCAAAGTGGTATAAATGTGAAGTGGGGCAGGGAGCTGTGCACATGACCAGCAGTGGGAGACTTCAGGGACCTGCGAGGGTCTGTGTGAGTAACAAGGGTTGATGTACAATCTGACATGGCTCCATCACGACCACCTTAATTTGGCTATGACTGTTTACATGGGAATGGATGTCCTCAGTGTTATACAGCCGGTTATTTAGTAAACCTTGGCACTCAAAAAAAGGTTACCTCTTTTAAGTTAGAGCAAAATATTTTGAAATTAAGTGGAAGCATAACATAATAATCCAGTTTAAAACTGGATTTCTCTCAGGATCAGGATGAAAACTGAGAAAATAAAGCAGCTAGCTTGTGTGACACTTCCAGGATTTCTCTGGAAATGGTGGATAAAATAGGAATGAATCTCATTCTGAGTTCAGTAATGGATCATATTAACAGACAAGGACTATGTAGATTACAGCATACATGTGGTCTTGGCATTCTCTGCTTCTTAAGAGAACCAGAGATGCTTTGACAATGTCAAATCATCAAGAAAAACTATTTTTTCTTGAAACCTTCTATAGTTGAATCATATTCATAATTGTCACAATTATTTCCCTTATACTTTTAGTAACTCAGTTCATGATGAATTCTGCATCCTAATAGTTATCCAGAATGTGTATATGTACACATCTCGTAAGAAAAATCACTGAGCATTTGTTCTAAAGCTAAGACACCACCCTGAACTGAAGGCCTGCTCTGCTGCAGCGGCTGGCAGTGGAGAGTTAAAGATCTGTTCGGTGCTTCCTGTTTTCTGGTAGAACCAGTGAGGGCTAACACTTCATGCTTATCAACGAGGCTAAACAGGTATTCTTGTCACAAAGGGAATGCCACTCACCCCACTTAAAAACTACTGACACATTCTCCATTATTTTAACTCTCTATTTAAACAAACAAGTGTCCACATTTTTCTTATTATATTCACTTTGCTTCAATGTTTATTATATAGGATAAGTTCTATCAACTAGAAAGATAAAGGTAATAACATCCTTTTAAAAATCTCTTCCCCCACAACAATTTTATTAGTATCTGAAGTTCTTGGTTCTTTGGCAGATCACTTTTTAAAACATGAGTTACCAGTAAACATGAATTCATTCTCAATGCAACGTTTTATCCTCTATATCTGCAACCTTGACCAATTGGAAAAAGATGTCAAGGAAACAACCTCAGTGTGTCATGTGTATTGTTGAAAACACATGACTTTGCAGTAACATTCTACAATAAACACGATATCATCACACATATAAAACCAGTCTGAGTCATTTTCATACACTATTTCAATTCTAAGCTCTGGAACTGTAAAAATCTGGCTACCTCTCAAACTTCACGGAAATGGCAAGCTAAACACTTTGAATACTACTCTGTATCTCCCCTTAACGCATGTGCTGTAGACTAGGAGTCTGACACTGGGAGCCTTTGATACAAGTTCAACATCTGTATTTCAAAAGGGAGGGGGGTCACTGAAGTTATTCAAAGGAGAAATTGTAAAAATCTATTACAGATCTGAATCTATTAAGGATTAAAGATAAGTCTACATGACTGCCTTTCCATCCCCCAGTCGTCAATGGTTTCATCAGGATTTTTGATACAGAACATTTATTTTGACAGCAGCAACAGAAACCTCATGGGAGAACATCTTCCATTTGAGTATATCTGAAAGAAAACAGACTTATAGGGACTGAATCAGAACACTAAGCAGGACAAGAGTTCTAGCCCAGCGTTAGAACACTTACCCAGTATGCATGAAGCCCTGAATTCCATCTCCAACATGAATAGAAATAACAAAAACCCAAGCAGAAGTAGCTGGATACTAAAAATTGGTAATATTAGCTGCCTGGATTACTCTTTATCGCCAGTTGGTCTAATGAGAATGTAAAGTTAGAAGGGAGACACTCATTAGGAAGTTGACACTCAAGTTGAGTAAGGATCAGGTAGCACAAGTGGTTTTGAAACTCAAGTCAATGGGACATCTGCTAAGTGGAATACTCAGTCTTTACAGTAAAATTACAGTAAAATTATGTAGGTTTCCCATAGCAGAAGAGTAAGAAGTTACTTCACATTCTGCATGCTGTTGAGTTATCTAACCATTAACTATTTCTTATCATCTGGGTAAACGATTAATAGAATTGATAGGTGGATGCAAGAGCTGGCGTGTGCAGAGACAGGCACATGGGAGATTTTCTACAGCACAGTGGCATTGCCTGACTGCAGGACTGAAACCTCCTGAGACTGGGAGCAGAAACCACTTACCGCACAGTAGTAGGAATCCTTCTGCCTGTCTGTGCTAGACAGGTAAAAACTTTACTCTTAGCTGATTTTCAAGTAACGCAACAGCTAGGAAGGAAGTTATGCAAATAACTGTGGTTCCTTTTTAGTCCTTCACTGTGAATGTAAGCCTGCCCTGTCCTTCCAGCACAACACTGTTTCAAGATGAAGCCACAGCGGGCTCTGCAGTGGCCGTTGCATCCTTCTTTTATTAGACTGCTTTCATTGTTTTATTGTTACACAAATATAAGTTCACTGCTACAATCAAAGCAAACGTTAACGCTCAAGTTCTATGGAAGTAAAGTGAAACCAAAATCAAGTACCTGAAAAAAAATCAGCACTAAATTTTAAAGGCCAGGAGAGAAGATTTAAGAGTTTATCTATCAAGGAACAGAAAGTAGGAGCATAAAGTGTCAGGTCTTTGTGACACAAGTCGAATGCCAGCTTTCAATAATAAAAAAAAAAGAAGAGGTTTCCTGCATATTGACTACATATAATGCTTAATCTGAAAGAAAGGTGAAATTCCTTGAGCCAGCAGCAGATACAGCATGTCTATTGCCGGCAACAGACAACACTGGAACAGAAAACCCCAATATCAGGGCACTAGCACACACTGAAGCAATGCTGAAACGAAGGCTTCAGGGTGCGCCAAGCAAGGCGAATCACAAACACTACAGCTGTACAGTTAGGGCTGGGCCTGAAACCTCACAACTGTACCAGAAACTAAGACATAAGTTCATATTTTAGTGTCAGCTATGTTACATTAATTTAAAAACCGCCTATTCTTGAAGCAAAGGGCTTATCCTTAAAGTGTTGAGATGTTTAAAATGGAAATTATACTTATTAAGTATATCAGCGGTTCTCATTCAATTCTGTTGCTTGTGTGACTATTAATGGATTTTAATAGAAGTATATAATGGCCAAAGGCCAAAACTACATTCAAACCCTGCTAATATATCCAGGCAGATAGAAAATTCCAACACACACACACACACACACACACACACACACACACACACACACACAAACACACACACACACCATACAAATCACACACTATACACATGCTTAAACTCAAAACTAAAAACCTCCCAAAGGAACTGCTTTGTTTGTAGACTTCAATTTGAAGCAGATAGTAAGGGCAAGAATAAACCAGTTAAAATTCACCTGAAAATCCATTCTCAGTCTTCAAATGTGCTAAAATACACAGCTTAGCATCTCCCTGCTAGCTTTAGATGTATCATATTAAAAAATAACATCTCAGATGGTGAACACCATGTGGCCTGAAGAGTTAACACTACTGGCAAGTTTGTATTGTGCCTGAATTGTAGGGAAAGACCACTTGTCTCACTATTTGCCCACCTGGCCCAATATAGTAGAGGCCATCTAATTTATTACAACAGCTGAAAACCTATTGAAAAGATTCTGTTAGCACAATCTGGTTGTCAAAGCTTCACTATACATTTTACTATCCAAATGCTTTCCAGATGACTTCTTTTTTAATAACAAGAAACTCTGCTATAATAGAAACTTAGGTTAAAGTGTTTTTATGATGGTTCTTCCAGGGTCTCTTTTTTATTTAAAGTGTGGTAACTCCAATAGTAAACCAATTGATGTCACAAAAGCTATTACTAAGTGATGTATGTGTGATGTTATCTACAATACTCAAACTGCAACAGTACAGACAGGAACTTTTAAACAGTTCGTTAATCATCATCTATGCCATGAATGTTTAAATATAATATATATTTAATATGAAAAGCTAAAGCACAAGTGCTTTCTCCCACCCTAAATTCTGTTTTGGGCCCTCACAGATTTGGAATGCATTCATATCCACCCTTTTCACAAAGTCAGGAGAGCTCAGGAAATATAAAGTCAAAAATATACAAATCTTTGTTGTTATTATAATAAGATTTTTTCCCATGAATGAAATTACCAAGGACCATGAACTTGGAAAAAGAAAAATCAAAAGGAATTTACAGCAATTATTAATCTTCAAAGTTCAAAACTGGTCACTTCCCAGAAAGACTTCAAGATTTGTTGAAATTTTTCTTCTAAAAAGTCGTTCTGTAGTGGAGTTTTCTAGGAAAAATTAAACAGCTTTACTAACTGGCCCGCTGGTGTGAGAGCTACCGTGGAATAAATTAGCACAGAAATGGAAAGGAGTCTTATAACTGTTCACTGTTACAGACATAATCAACAAGGTCAGTCACTCGCAAAAGCTCATCTTCATCCTCTTCTGGTGCCCCCACCTCCTGTCCACCACTTGTCCCATTAGGGGCTAGATTTGCACTGGCTGTGCCATTGTCCTTGGGGGTCTGGGACTTTTCAGTTGCTTTGCCCATCAAGTTCTCAATGGCCTTGCCAGGGCTCTGTCCATTGGTGGAAGGCAAGTCTACTAGGCTGTAGTCCAACGGGCTCCCTACTTTGCCCACGTTTTCAAAGTCCTCTTCTTCATCACTCTCTATCCGATACGGCTTCTTGCTGCTCTCTTGCTCTGAGGGTAGGACACTGGCCTGGCTCTCACGGGCAGGCTGGTCTGCATCCCCATGAGCACTGTCACAGCTCTCCTCGTCTGTCTCTATCCGGTGTAGCCGCTTGCGGGATGGTTTGCCTTCCTCCTCCTCATCCTCATCTGCTTCTGAATATTCACCTGTGCTTCGGCCCCGTTTCCGAATGGATCGCTTAGATTCTTTTGTTAGTTCATCATCTTCAGAGTTCTTGGACATGTAGCTCTCTAGAATAAATAAACATTTAAGCTGTTGGCACAGTTAACATAAACACATTCAAGTACTTTCTTTCCCATACCAACCCCATCCTCAGCTCTTATGAAACTACTGCTCTGTTAAATTGACTGATATGATAGAATCGAACTCCCACATCCATCTGTAACAATGTTTAGTGATATCCATTGTGTATTTTACTTCTGATTTTAGGGGAGAGTAGATTTCTTGGGGGAGTCAAAGAAGAGGGGCATGTGATGGTTCTTGAATTAAGGGAAGATCATTGGCCACCATCTGGGAAACTCCTTCCCTTAGTCCTAAAATTGAGGAGTCACACAAATTAATAAGGAAAGATTAAACTGAAGGAAGGTGGCACATACCTATAATCCCCATTCTTGGGAAGTATAAGAAGATCAAAAGTTCAAGGATACCTTGGGTTATATTAAATCCTTCTCAAAACACCAAAAACCAAAAAGAAATCACTAGGCAAAATCACTCTGTGCACTCTTAGGGGATGCAACATCCTCTGGTAAACTGTGAACTGTGAATGTCCTCCTGTGATCTGTATTTGGTTTGTGAGTCATCTCACCAAGTCTTTGGGCTACACACACATTTACAAACTGATGAGGCTCCTGGTTTAGGCAAACTAAATTCTAGATTAGCTTTTTTTTAAAAAAATGTATTTATTATATACAAGTACACTGTAGCTGTCTTCAGACACACCAGAAGAGGGCATCAGATGGGTGTGAGCCACCATGTGGTTGTTGGGAATTGAACTCAGGACCTCTGGAAGAGCAGTCAGTGCACTTAACCATGGAGCCATCTCTCCAGCCCTAGATTAGCCTTTAGCATGTATGTTTGGGTATTTAAAGAGTCGTCTTAAATCTAATGTGAACAAAAAAGCTCCTAAAGGCCTTGCAGCAGTTTGGTTCTTAAAGCTTAGTTCACCTTGATTTCTCATTCAACAAAGAGTAAATGCTTTTGGTCTAAAACAAAATGATCCTTGGAAAGCTGGAGCAATGGCTTGGCAGTTAAGAGCACAAGCTACTCCTGATACCCATTTGCAAAGGAACAATGAGCACTTGTAATTCCAGTTCCAGGGGATCTGTTGCCCTCTATTGGCATTCATAGATACAAAGTACCCATGTACTGCGTGTGTGCGCACGTGCACACACACACACACACACACACACACACAAAAGTTAAATTTTAAAATACAAACATCCATAACGATTCCCTCTTACAAGTATGAACCTAGCTGCACACCCATCATCTCAGACTGGGACTCCTGCTCTCCAAGCTACTGTCTTTTCCCCCCTCTTTAATCTACTCATAGTATAGGTACTCTAGCAAACTAGAACCCACATGAGATCAAACTACTCCACTGCACTTCCTATATCACACAAAGCAAACTCATAATCCATACAATGGCCCATTTGCTTAATAGACACTAGTCGTGTGATGAATTTAAATTAATTAAAATTAAATAGCACTTAGTTCCATGCTCAAGCCAGCTAAATTTCAAGTGTTCCACAGCCACATGAGGATAGTATTACTGAATTAATCAGCATTAACACAGAATAGTCTAATTATTGTAGAAAATAAGCAAGACAGCTCTGAGATGATCTGAGAGTGTATTTATTTATGTAGGTGAGACCTCGTGTTCTATCTCAACTACTCATTTTTTAGGAAAGAAGGCATAGACAATATGTAAATATGCAGACATGACCATCTTCTAATAAAACCCGATCTGCAACACTGCTTACTTATGTCACCAAGTACACTGTAGCTGACATCTTTATGACACACTCAGTATTAACAACCCTGACTGACCTTCCTTCTGTAACCCTGACTGTGCTGGGCAGTCATCTCAGACTCTGAGGTAGGCATTCCACCTATGAGGGCCACTCCTCCTTCAGAGGACAAGAGAACTAGTCTCCTACATCCACATTTTTCCTGTTCTCATACTTTCAAACATTTACTTCACATTTAATTTGTAAAAGCAATATTCAAAGCACATCATAAATAGACAATGAAAGATTAAATGCTTAAAAAGAGTCAGCATCTTTCAAAATGAACTTAGGGGTCTAAATTAACAATGAAGTGGGTGTCATAAGTTCTTATTGAACATTTCTAAAGATCTACTTATTTTTATGTCTTCGCATGTGTGTCTGTGTGTGCCAGTGTCCTGTAAACATCAGAAGGCATCAGAGTCCTTGAAGTTGGGAGTTATGTGTGGTTCTGAGCTGCCTGCTGTGGTTGTTAGGAACTAGACTTTGCCCTCTGGGAGAGCAAGAGATTCTCTTAAGCACCAAGCAACCTCTACAACAAATGAATTTGAGGAGGGAGGTATTCGAGACCAGTGTTCTTTTGTGTGTATTCCTGGCTGTCCTAGAACTCACACTATAGACTAGGCTGGCCTTGAACTCAGAGATCCACTAGTCTCTGCCTTACAAGTGCTGGGATTAAAGGCGTGCACCACCACTGCCCAGCTATGAATGCTTTAAACAATTTTAAACACTTCTGATATAGCACAACTCAAGTTATTACATAAAAGCGATCCCAGATAAAATACTGAAAGTACAGAAGGACAATAGGTAATTTGGTTTGAAAGAGCTTAGCTACTACTCAGTACATAGGAAGTTATTTCAAACTGGAACAAGACAAAAAGGAGCAGAGTAAATCACATTGTATGAAAACTTCATACAATGGAACCTTTAAAAATTAGTATCCTATTGAGTCATTTATTTCAATTATAATTAATAACAGGAGAATGAAACTTGTTTCATCCTAATGACATCAGCGACTGTATGCATTTTAAAGTAAAGTAAAGCTTGAGCACATTTCTTTCTAGGCAGCGTCCATTTCTGCTATGCCCTGCTCCCCACACAGGATACCACTTACCTTCGCTCTCTGAGCTGGAAAGTCTGCGCTTGTGAACTCGCCGGATCTCTTTACCACGTCGGAGACTTTTCTGGGAACCATCACTTTCCGAATCTTCTTTGTAGTTAATTTGTCTTTTCTGGTTCCTTCTTGATCGCCTTCGCCGGGTTTCTACAAACTCGTCACTAAAATCATCGCTAAAGTCACTTTCTGTTTAAAAAAAAAAGGGAATTAAAAAAAAATTACAAAATTTAAATCCATTGGTAGAAGTATACTTTAGCTTATGCTATAAAAATACAAGGTTACTAGAGTTTAGTTGTAAAAATTTAGTTGATTAAGATATATAAATCTGATTTTCTTTTAAAATAATATTCAGAACCAGGCAATGATTGTCCACACTTTTCATCCCAGCATTTGTGAGGCGGAGACAGGTAGATCTCTCTTCCTTCCTTCCTTCCTTCCTTCCTTCCTTCCTTCCTTCCTTCCTCCCTTCCTTCCTTCCTCCCTTCCTTCTCCTCTCCCTCCCTCCCTCCCTCCCTCCCTCCCTCCCTCCCTCTTTCTCTCTCTCTCCTTCCCTCCCTCTCTCCTTCCCTTCCTACCTACTGCCCAATTTCTGGTATTAGAGGCATGGGCCACCATGTCTAGACCTAAAGAACTGCTTTAAAAACAAACTTATTTGGAGATGAAGAGATGGCTCAGCAGTTAAGAGCACTGGCTGTTCTTCCAGAGGATCTGGGTTCAATTCCCAGCACCCACGTGGGAGCTCAAAATTGTCTGTAACTCAAGTTGCAGGGGATCTGATACCCCCACAGACACAAAACCAATGCATGGAAAAAAATAACATTAAAAAAAGAAAATATTTTTAGGATTTTATTATCAGTCAATGTTTGAGTATGTACTAGAAGTCGTGTAAAACCTTCTCTGGAATAAATGTTGTGAGTAGAAAAGCTAAGAAGTCCTGCTGTGTACTGGGTTAACTGGTTATTCACTTTCTAACATCTGAAAATATTCTCAGAAATAAGTGGCACCAGAAGGATTTATCACAATTTATCATTCTAAACGAGTTTGGCTTGAAGGAAACATTAATTAATTTGTGTGAAATTTTTCAGAAAGCTCTGTATGTAATACACTACTAGCAAGTCATAAGAAAAGGATTTCAGAGTCTCATCAGGACGCTTATGTCACAGCTGAATGACTTCAACACCTTGTGACTCCAGAAGTCACAGAAGTAACCGAGTTGCTCTGATACAGACAGAAGGCATTTTTACCAGAGTCTCTACTATTCTCTTCAGATTCTTCTTCTTCTTCATCGTCATCGGAGTACTTCTTCTTTTGGGTCTTTCTCCGCAAACGCCTGCTTTGCCTCATTGGCCGAGAAGGATGCCGCCTCAGTCTTCGGCTACAGAAGTCAGTGTCACTGTCCTCATTGGATGGTGGCTCTTCTTCACTTTCATCTGGATTTTCATCAGACACAACAAACTCATCCTGAGATCTGTCCAGGAGAAGCCAGACACATCATGATGGTGCACTTAGAGTCTGTCTTGTTATGGTACTTAGAAGTGATAACCAGTTTTTCAAAGTTCCAAACACAATTTGTAAAGAATCCAGTAAAACATTAAGTAAATTTGAAGATATATTTGGACAATTATGTCAACTTTTATCTATAAAGTTAATGTTCTACCACCTATTCCTTTCATTGTAAAAGATGTGAAAATAAATGCTGTAATTCACATATGAATTGCACTGACCTTTTTGGGTACGTCTTAAATCCAACAGATCTGAAAAGGCTCGTTATTTCTCAACTGACTACTCTTCTTCTGTTGGCCAGTCTGATGTTTTTAATACAAACTTTCTGACTTACTGTGGGGAGAGCAGAGTGCCCGTGCTTGCACACTCAGAGGACTACGTGCAGAGCTGGCTCTATCCTTCCGCCCTTACATGGTTCTGAAGAGAAGGCTGCCAGGCATGGGTAGCTAACAGTCTGTCTAGCAGCTCAGCTCTAGCCTGACTCACTCATCCAGCTGGTCCCTTAAGCCAGAGTCTTATACTTAAGTCGAGTTCTTCCCTTTCACCTCATGCCTCAATCTTTGGATATTTTTTTTTTTTTTGGTTCTTTTTTTTTTCCCCGGAGCTGGGGACCGAACCCAGGGCCTTGCGCTTCCTAGGTAAGCGCTCTACCACTGAGCTAAATCCCCAGCCCCTGGATATTTTTAAAAGCCATTTTCAGGACAAAGTTCAAATTTATATGCATGACAAAAGAAGAGAAAAAAGGAAAACCACACTCAGTGATTTTGTTCTTTGTTATGTTCTGGGTGTAAGGCTACCAGAGCAGTCTCTATTTCATCCCCACATTCTTGCTTTCCTAAATATGCCTTGACATTTGGATGTGTGGCTTCTCTGTTTTGGCTGCTTTCTTATCTTACCCTGCCTCTAATTCTAAACTCACAAGGCTGCCCAAAATATCCATTCTACACATGTTAATGCTGTGTCCTAATTTTATTTTATCTGTTACAGAGGCAGGCAAGGGGGAGTGACTTTTCTGTGGTTTTGTATATTTATCTACTATACTACATCCATTTACAAAAGGAGAAACTCAACAGTAGTTTACACTTGTTCTGTAAAATGGAGGTAAAACTAGTACTGGACCACTTACACCTCACCCGAGCTCTAGGGAGCACAGAGAAGACGGCAACTACTTACTTCTTGATAATCTCCCACTGATGAGCTTGTTAAGTTATACAGAGAAAGCTTGCAATAAATCAAACTTCAATTACAGCTAATCAAATTTAAATGTTAAACTACTATAAACATAGCTTTAATTTTAATCTAAAAATGAATCAAAATCAGTAATTTTAAATGTTTAAATATCCTGCAAATACCTGTAGACGAAGAATAAAAGTCACAGCATAGTACAGCCCTGGCTCTCCAAGGACACAGCTCTTTGTATGCCAGCCCCTAGACACATACCCATCACTGATCTTGAATTCATCCTCACTCTCTTCTTCATCTAAGTTGCTATCACTATCCAGATCATTAAGTCGCCGGCGTTTCTTCCTTCGAGCAGCAGCTGCCCTCTGGGGCCGTTTATTTTCCTTTCGTTCCTCATCCAAAATAGTAGAAATATCTTTCCCACGGTGACCTGTGATGGTGGAGATATCTTTTCCTCGGCCAACTCCTGAAAGGAAGAATAACTGCGTGTTTCTCTTAGTACTATGCAGGCTCCTTACAACATCATCTGATAATGCTCTAAAGAAAGGATCAGTGTGCCTATTTTAAAGTTCACAGGGCAGAGACTCCTAGTTTACACTAACCTGCCATTACACCAGCTGATGCCCACCACACTCCCTTTTCTCTCACTGCCTTTTATTTGATGGAAGGCTTTTTAAAAGCCTCTCGGTGCTCGTGCCTCTGCCTCCTGAATTAGAGATTTGTGTGGCCATACCTGGCTCAATACTCTGTGTGAATGAATGCTGTATGTACAGCATATGCGTGCCCGATACCCAATTTCAAAGGCTGGACTCCAACTCCATGGAGCTGGAGTTAGTATGGCTCTGTGTTGAGACACAGAGATGCAGCTCCGGGGCAGGGTCAAGTAAGGACTGGTGACAGGTGCAAGTGGGGGCTGGAATGCCGCCCTCGAGAAGAAAATGTTTTTCTCACTTGGCCTTAAACTATGTTCTGCTGTGTCCTGTTTCTCTGGAAGCGGTTCTCACACTCTCTTGGTAATGGTGAGTATATTCTGATAATAAGAAAGGGGTGATTTGTTATGTGAATATTCTGAGAAGAAATCTTTGTTTAGTCGTATTTCTTTGTTTAGTCTTGCCTCAGTTGTTCCTGGTGTCGTGAGAATAATGATCTTATGGTATCTTGCCAAAATGGAAATCGAAGTAATATGTATTCATATCTATATAAGGATTAATAGTTGCTTCTGCCTTTGTTCTGCACCCCCTGTGTCCTGATGGTGTGCGACTGGACCCAGGGCCCCCAATGCACTAGTCGTTGACAGCTGTGAGCTAGGAAGTGGACACTGGGAACTGAACTCAGGTCATCTGTAAGAGCAACAAATGCTTTTAACCTTTGAGTTACCTGCTTAGCCTCTTAGCCTCTCAATATACTTCTTTTCTTCGTAGACAGACAGACAGACAGACAGACAGACAGACACAGTGTGTGTGCGTGTGTATGTGTGTTCATATATTCCGAGGCACAGTTGGACACACTCTCAAGAATAAGTTCTCTTCTGTCATTTGGCAAGGCCAAGATCTAACTCAGGTTGTCAGAACTGTGTGCAAATGCCTTGACCCACTGAGTGACCTTGCCAGCACTCGTTCACATGGCTTTAAGATTTTAAAGAGTTCATGTATTATGTGTGTATGCTTTTTAAGTGAATGCCACATGTGTCTGAGTACCATCAGAGTCCAGAAAAGGGAATCAGATTTCTAAGAAGCAGTTCTGTGCAGTTGTGAGTTACTGTAAAGTTCTACAGTAGAGCATTTGTTGCCCTTCAGATGACCTGTGTTCAGTTCCCAGTGTCTGCTTCCTAGCTCACAACCACACTAACTCCAGTTCCATGGAGTTCAAGGTCTTCTGACCTTGGGTATCGGGCACCCATTTGCCGTACGGACAAACATCGGTGTTAGGAACCAAACTCCAGTCCTTTAGAAGAGCAGCAGCTGACTTAACTGCTGAGCCATCGACTCTTCAGATCCATCTTTGAAAGAAAGTAACTTAGGAATTCTGATTTGGCCACAAGTTGTCCAGCTGTTACTACTAGCCGACCTGAGACCACTCTCCTCACTCTGAGAAGAAACCTCACACCCATTAGCTGTTGCTCAAGAATTTGATAAAGATATAAATAAGAGACAGAATTCTGAAAAGCTATAATGTTAGTTTCCTTTAAAAAAAAAAAAAGGCTTACCAACCCATTCTTAATATTTCACAGTAACAAGTAGAAAGTAGAAAGTTATACATTAGAGCATTAGTAACTGGCTATATAATGCTTTAACAAACAACCTTCCCATTCTTCTATAATGCTGCTTTGAAAGGCAATTAAGGCCAGCCATGGTGGTGGTATATACCTTTAATCCAACACTCAGGAGGGAGGGGCAGGAGAATCTGTAAATTAAAGGCCAGACTGGTATACACAGCAAGTTAGGACAACCAGGACTATAGAGAGAGACCCCATCTAAAATGAAACAAAATGAAGTGGAAAGAAAGAAAGAAAGAAAGAAAGAAAGAAAGAAAGAAAGAAAGAAAGAAAGAAAGAAAGAAAGGAAGAAAGGAAGGAAGGAAGGAAGGAGAGAGAAAGAGAAAGAGAAAGAGAGAAAGAGAAAGAAAAAAGAAAGAAAGAGAGAAAGAAAGAAAGAAAGGAAGAAAGAGGGAAAGAAGGGAGGGAAGGGAGGTAGGTAGGAAGAAAGAGAAGGTAATTAAGTAAATTGATTTTTAACAAATTTACACCAGTCATTAAAATTTGAATTATACAACAGGAATGTTTCCTGAGTATTTTAATTAGAACCAAACAGAAATTGGTTGATCAGTAAAGGAAACTGACCTTTTGTATTATATCATACAAAAAATTAATAATTACTAAATTCAGATTTAATACACTAACACTATGTGAAACAGTTTACTTTCAATCTGAGAGTTTGTTCAGTGTTAGCATTGGAGAGAAGAATCTGGTGGAACTATGTGAAAAAGAGTGAGATAAACACATACCTCCTCCATCAGCCTCTTTAATATCATCTTCGATGGCTTCATCAATGGCTTCATCAAATTCATCAAATCTGAAATAAGCACGAGGATCAGACACTAAGCTATATATGTTTGATTTCTATAGACCACCTACACAAAGTGGCTACAATAGTCTGGTTTTGTCCCCTTTCCAACTCACATGTGATGATCTTAGGGCATGGATCACTCAAGAATATGACTAATGTCCTCACTATGCGGGCTAACACCAGACACTGGATCTACAAGAACTTCTATCATGTGAGCATAAAACAGGGAAGTACCACTGATAAACCAGAAACAGGCTCTGTAATCTGTCTCCCAAGTCTGTTGGTACTTTGATCGTGTACTTTACAAATCCTCTGGAACTGTGAGAAATCAATGCATACTTTTTGAAAGGTATCCAGTTAATAGTATTTCTACACAGGAAAGCAGAGCATCACTATATGTGAAATAAGTACTCTAATACACACACACACACACACACACTCTCTCTCTCTCTCTCTCTCTCTCTCTCTCTCTCTCTAGACAATCAAACAAGTAAAACCTTCGAAGAACCAATAAAGTTTTAGACTCTTTAGTTTATATATGATTTAGATTATTATATAATTACTATTGAAAATAAGTGCTGAAATTGAGATACAGGTATTCAAATTTTATAACTAAATAAATGTGCTTTTGCACAAAAAACTACTTTTGGACTTAAAGATAAGGAACAAGAAAAAATGATCTCTGATTGCTTTATATGAAGATTGATCTTAGTTTGGGGCTCAGATGACCGAAGATGAACTCAGGCACACTAAATATACAAATAGTTTCTGTCTGAACTCTTGTGCATACACGTGCATGCCGGGTGTGCCTGCTGTCTAGAATGAGCATTTGACCCTGCTCATGCTAGGAAAGGTTCTGAGCTACAGTGTGGCCTTTCAGTCATACCCAAGGATGCCAAGTGACATAAACATAATACTTAAAACTCACTAAGTTGGGAAAACCATCCATTTCTGTCTTGTCTAACTGGAAAAAAAACAGACTATTTTACTCTAACAGCTTTCTCTTCCTTCATACCTGTAGCTTATACACTTCCTTGTTCTCGTTGATCTCCTTTCAAGTACATTTGCTTTGGATTTTTTTGCATCTTTTTTCTTTTCTTCTTGATCTTCAGAAAACTCAGGCTCCTTTAAAGATAAAAGTATACAAGTATAACAGGGAAACAGTCCTTCGAATAGTCCACCTATGCAGCATACATGAAGGTTTGAAGATTTCCAAGAGTATCTACCACAATGAACATACACAGCAAAACTACTTACACGAGAATTAAAAATATTGGTAATCAATAGAGGAACTATTTATGTGTTGATTTTCTTATACTTCTGTGAGTTTATAATAGTCTGTATTAAAATAATGGGAATGAAGTTTAATGAGAATGGGCTCACACTTCGAATCCCAGCCTAAAAAAGCCAGCACTCAAGAGTCTGTAAAACCAGGCGGGTCTCTGAATTCCAGGCCAGCCAGGGTTACCCTGTCAAATCATCAACAGGAACAAAACTCACAACAAAATCAAGTTGGAAATTATTGAACATTCAGTGATGAGGTGCCCTTAGTTATATACTAATACATGTTAAATGATAGCTCTTCAAAGAAATTAAATCATAATAGCAATCAAAGTGTCAGAAAGTGTCAGTTTAAAGTAGTATGTTCCCAAGCTATTCTTCAGTTATTTCATGCAATAGTACAATATAAAGCTTACGACGAATTGCCCCACTTACAGTAAAAACAGTACATTACCCCAAAGCAGTGAGTTATACATTTAGTTTAAACAGAATAATCACATTTTTGGGTTATCTATTTATACATCATAATTCCCATGGTTATTTCTCCAAATGCTTAAAATGTCTAGTCTTACTAGAATAGGAATGTTAAATATTAAAATAAGGCAGACAATTCCATTAAACTTGAGAAAACACACAGCGTCTCCTCTACAAACACTATGTAAAGCTAGACTGGAATGTTCAGTGGTTAGGGATGTCTGCTCTGCAGAGGAATCAGGTGTAACTCCCAGCACTCAGAGTGCTTTACAACCATCCGGAACTCCAGTTCCAGGGAACCCAGCACCCTCTTCTGACCTCTGTAGGCACTTGGAATACATGAGGTACAGAAAGACATACAGACAAAATACACATACACATACGATTTTAAATTAAAATGGAAAATATCCTGTCAACTAGAAACTTACTTGTGGAGGAATGATGTTTTCAATACTGATACCGACATACACCAAGCGCTCTTTCCTTAAAATCAAGACCAAAAGTATAAAATAAGATTTGCTAAAAATGAAGTTCATATGAAAGTATCATTTCAGATAGTAATAAAGTTACAATTTCATGGTACTTAAGAGGCTGCTACCAATATTAAAGTGAAACCTTATTAATAGAGAATTAGTATGGATGGTACACAAACTTTCCTATGTATATGAAGGCTGTATTTTTGAACTGAAATAGACAAACTTCAAACTGTGAATTGACAATGTGGTTAGATAAAAAGCTACCTCTGACTAAACAAACTGAAGGTTTGCATATTAGATGTCTTGGGTGATGTTCTGAGTGCAGTACACAGTAAGGTTACGGTTACACTGCAGCTTACTGACCAACACACAATACATAACAAAACCATCAAGGCTCCAGTGAATAACATTGCAGCCACTTGGTTCTTGCTCTGGAGATGAAGAACTGCAATGGAAACGCATGGCTATGCAGTCAGCAATGCAAACTAAGATACCTATACAGCCAGAAAACAAGGATGCAGATCCTTAATGACATCTTCATGGTTCTACCACCAAGAAAAACAAAAAAACTGTGTATTCTAATTAAAAAAATAACAAACAGCATTATACAACAGGTTCTGGTGGTCCTCTCAATGTTAACTCAGTACAACAAAGACCTGTGGGCTCTGAGTACCAAAGTAAACTGAACTAAACAAGAAATTGTTCTTTCTGGCTTATTGTAATGTTCCTTCTGAAAGCAAATCAATGCATTTACTTGTCTCGAGCCTTTGGAATGCAGCTTCTAGTGTGCTAGGAACTCCTGGCCCTGATAACAAGTATCTTATAATTAGGCAGGGGGGCAGGTGAGATGGCTCAGTGGTTAAGAGCACTGACTGCTCTTCCAGAGGTCCTGAGTTCAACTCCCAGCAACCACATGGTGGCTCACAACCATCTGTAATGGGATCTGATGCCCTCTTCTGGTGTGTCTGAAGACAGCTACAGTGTACTCATACATAAATTCAATAAATCATTAAAAATAAATTAATTAGGTGGTGAAGCTATTACATTTACAAAAATGATAAAATAACTTCAATTAAAACTTTGTAAGATATCAGATAGTACAGCTGGAGAGATGGCTCAGTGGTTAGGAACACTGACTGCTCTTCCAGAGGTCCTGAGTTCAATCCCTAGCAAGCACACGGTGGCTCACAACCATCTGTAACGGGATCTGATGCCCTATTCTACACTGAAGACAGCTACAGTGTACATATATCTATATATCTGTATCTATATATATAAAATGAATAAACCAATTTTTTTAAAAAAGAAAAGGATATCAGGTAGTTAATAATGACCAAGACAATCAGAATATTATCGTGGTTTGAACTGTCTCTGATATTAAGTATGTGCAATATATATCCGTCCTTACAATAATCACATTCATTGAAATACTAATTTTCTCCTTTAAACCTTGAAATTGCTTTCATTTGCCTACTATTTCTGTTCTCAATTCAACTCCTCATGTTCATCATGGATAATTTATAACAAGCATAGACAACATAATGTATAGTTTTTGCCATCACAATTAGTTATCAACTGACTACAGACCATTTCGAACTCTACTAAAAACATGAAAAGGTATAATTTCATCTGAACAGAGAAATTATGGAAGGCTTTAAATGGATTCATTGTCGTACAGCATCTGGAAGGTAGACACGGTTCCTCATCCTGGTCTCTTGTTAATAATCTTTTGGCAGGATGCCGTCCACCCAATTCCACTACCTAGATGAGTGACACTGCAGACATTACCATTGCTAACAGCTCCACTCTTTCAAACACTTCAGTTTTACATATCCTATTATCTGACCTCCACTAACTCAATTTCCAAGTTACTCCACTTTATAACCTAATTTCTACAGTTTTTGGACTGTGGTAGAAGTTCAGCTTACTCTGGCCCTGATTAAGCACTAAATTTGACCAGCCCTGTTACCTGACTGACATTCCACAGTCCGTCCCTATAAATACTCCTTTGCATACACTTTCCAATTCCTTGCCTCTTTTTCTCCTTCCCATTGGACAATTACATCCCCAATTAAATTCAACTCCCACTAAGCAAAGCACTAGTAACTGAAGTTGGGAAGAACAGAGATTTCTGAATTCCAAAACTGTCTCTGACCTATACTCTAGAGGGAACATTTATAAACCACAAAATAGAGCTTTCTTTTTTTTTTTTTTTTTTTTTTTTTTTTGGTTCTTTTTTTTCGGAGCTGGGGACCGAACCCAGGGCCTTGCGCTTCCTAGGCAAGTGCTCTACCACTGAGCTAAATCCCCAACTTTTTTTTTTATTTTTTATTTTTTAAAATAGAGCTTTCTAATCCAGCAGATTCCAGAGCCACGCTGCAGATCTGTAGACATTTGCTGGGTAGTTACTAAATATTCATTGCCAGAACCCTTTTCTACAGACGGCAGCCATTTATGGTAGAAATAGTATGTGCTTTCTCAGGGTAAATACACTGCCTGATATAAAACAGGCATTCGAAAAGTGGTGCTTGAATGCTGAATACAAAAGGAGAAAGCCATGAGATTAAGGGATAGATGCTCTTGTACTTTGAAGATGGAGGAGAGCTAGAGGGATCATTTCAGAGTAGAGGAAGCCACCTCTACTCTACCACTACAATGGTTGCCCTACTTCCAGACTTCCTATTGCAACATTCCAATTCTCGTTCATTCTTCTGGCTTACAAGGGCATACTTTTTGAAATGAAGAGCATATCCGTTTATGACTCCACCACTTACCTATAGAGAACACTTGGAGTTCCTTACCTAGGTATGCAAAGCTGTTTGAATCTGGACTTCTCTGCCTTTGCCCATCCCATTTTTGTACCCAGAGTTTTCCACTCTCCCCTCGCTCATGGCACTTCTGAACATCAACTGGAACTGTCTCTTCTCTGTCTACTGCACACACCCAATTTATTTCCTAAGGCTTTCCTTGACAGTCCAACTTCGAGGACAATCAAGTGCTCCTCCATGACTGATGCTCTAGGATTGTATTCTCTCTCTCTCTCTCTCTCTCTCTCTCTCTCTCTCTCTCTCTCTCTCTCTCTCTCTCACACACACACACACACACACAAACACACCAATGAGTCTCTAACCTCTGTATCTGCACTCTCTAGTAGAATGTAAGCTGAATTTAAACAGACTTATTTATTAATCAGCTCAATTCACTTGACTATGCAGTAGATTTGAATGAATGTTTAGAAATGGAGTGATCAAAGAAAGCACAAATAAATATAAACTTACTGTATTCTGAATCCATAGTAAATATTAGGATCAAGGTCAACCTTACTTGCTCTAAGAAGCTACTTCAACCACTTTAGTCTACACTGCAGTGGCATAATGAAAACAATGTATTTTACCGTCATTATAACACCGTTTAGTAATTAAGTAAATGCTCTTCATTTACCAGGGCTGATAGAGCCCACCCAAAGAGATGACGTGAGCAAACATTTTAAGTAGGCTCTTATGATTTTCCACAATAGTTAAGTATATTTCCTCCACAAGAGGTGGACAATGCTTTTCTATAGCAGACTCTGATATTCTACGCAGTGGGTTGGCAAACTTGTATGTAAAAGGACACACAGTATTTCAAGCTTGGGAAGTTATCAGATTTCTATTGAGTGTAAAAGCAGCCATAGTAAGTACACAAAAAGCTGTTCTAGTAAAGTTTATCTACTTTATTGGATATGAAATGTAAATGCCATGTAGTTCCCCTACATCATGAAACAATTTTATAGTGATGTTTTGAAAAAAAACGTAGAAACCATTCTTAATAAGCAGTGCACAGAGCAGCAGCATATCAGATGCACTTGCTGTAGCTTGAGAGTTTTGATTTAGATGGATGTGTTCATTTAAAACTGCAAGACAAGTTTACTGCCAAATTCCCAAAGAAAAAACTAACATATACATCATTTTACCTCCGCTCTGCACGCTCTTTCTTCTTTAAGGCAACATCCAAATCTTGCAACTGTTCTTCTAATTTTTCACACAGTAGTTTCTGAAGGAGCAATATGTATATATTTTTTTTATCTTTATTAACTTGAGTATTTCTTATTTACATTTCGATTGTTATTCCCCTTCCCGGTTTCCGGGCCAACATCCCCCTAACCCTCCCCACCCTCCCCCCAACAATCACGTTCACTGGGGGTTCAGGGACTAAGCCACTACCCAAAAACTATACTGTATATGTTATTTTTAAAACCAGCATACAACCAGATTGATTTCACATGCTTAGTATGAAGCATAAAGCCATGAAGCCACGAGCTGAAAATGGCCCCAGGGTGAATGAGTGCCTCCAGGCACACCGTTTAAAAAGGTGCCTCCGGATCCACTTAACAGATGTTGAGCAGAGTACTTTGGTAAGAAAGCATGTCAGGCAAGCAAAGCGTGACAAAAAACAAACAAACCAAAGACATACTCTGTACCTACCCTACTTTTACAGCTCAAAATTGTATTTTGTTCATTACTATTCAAAACAAGGCTATACTAAAAACAAAAGGCTATCAAAATCTTTTAATATATGATCTATGTATCAAATAAAACATGTAAATATAAAAATAAAAATACATACAAACAATGCTACATAGTAAATGGATCAAAACAGTGTAAAAGATATCATAGATTAATCTATGATGAGCCAAAGACAGGAAGTTCAGAGAAAAAGGCATAAAACCAAAGGTTAAAACATGAGGTTAGACTTGTGAAACATGCAGTGAATAGAAATCTACTGCTTAGTTTTACAACAGAGTATGAATCAATACAGAACAGACTGATGTTTCTTCCAGTGCTGCCAACAAAAAGGGATATAGCCATGAAAGAGGATCTTTTAAGGCGGTAAAGTACAGAAACATTTATATATACACACACAGATACACACACACACACACACACACACACACACACACACACACACACACACACACACATATCCACCCAAAGTTTGCTTATATTTATTCTAAATTGGAGTAGAAAAAAAAAAGAGGGTCCTACGAAAGCCAGAGTTTTAGAGGAGATAAGAGTCAGACCTAAGACCCTCACAGAAGGCAGGGCCCAAGCAGAGGTAAACAGTGACAACTGCTGTGAAAATGACAGCTACTCAGCACTGTTAAATATAACTAAGGCATGGAGAGAAAACTGAGGGCTGGAAACAGAGTTAGGCTGGGGTCGTACATGCTGGCAAGGAGGGCAGAACCATTCTCCATCAGGGATAATCATCAGAGGAGGGCGGAGGCAGGCTGTATGGTATCCACTGTCACAAGAATCACACAGAAGAATCTGAAATAAAGCACAGTAATCCAACATCAGCATTGTGTTAAAATAATGGCATTAGTTTCTGTTTTGATACAATGTCTTGCTCTATTAATAGGCTGGTACATGCTACATAGCCCAGGCTAGCCTTAAACTCTCAGCACTATTCCTGCCTTAGCCTCCAGAGTGCTCAGTCTGTAGAGCTATGAGAAGACACCAATTCCAGTGAAGACAATGATATTTTGGTACTTCTTAGTATACTACCATAAACTGTATGGTATCTGTATAAAGCCAATGAAATAGCTCTGATAATTAAGGATATAAAGCAAATTTTAAAAATTGAGCTGGGGGTTGGGGATTTAGCTCAGCGGTAGAGCGCTTGCCTAGCAAGCACAAGGCCCTGGGTTTGGTCCCCAGCTCTGAAAAAAAAAAAAAAGAGAAAAAAGAAAAAAAATTGAGCCAGGTAGGGGCTCAAACCTTTAATCCCAACACTAGGGAGGCATAGACAGGCAGATGTCAAGAGTCTGAGGCCACTGTGGTGTACAGAGTGAGTTCCAAGACATCCACAGCTACAGAGAAACCCTGTCTCAAAAAAACACAAACAAAAGATTTTAAAATTTAAAACCATTCCCTCTGACACCCTAAGAAAATATTTTAATACAGAAATTAGTGAAATAAGTGCTTCCCGAATTTAAATCAATTTCTAGTTTGCTACAGGTGATCTTAAATTCTTCGTAACAGAATTCTAAAGTTCAAGTATCACAAACTATGCTAACACACACAGAATATATAAAGTATTTCCATTTTAATTGTACTTCAGTTAGTTGTATGTAAGAAACACAGTTCCTTTTAATCTGTAAATTCAGATGAGAAAGAAACTGACATATGGGGAAGGACTAGAAGTGTTAAAGCCATCCTGCTCAAAAGGTATGCACTACCATGCCCCCCCCAAAAAGGTTAACATCTCACCCACCTCTGCCAAAACTAAAAACTTAGCATCAACACATAAGACCTCCCCTAAAACTAATGTCCTTTTTCTGATTATAGATCCAAGGAGGCTATACTGCACCTCATTGGGTTATGTTTCCCTATACTCATCTTCTGGGACTAACAGTTTTTTTTCCTCTGTGACTTTGACAGTTTTTAGAATATCATTAGTTAAACATTTTATAAACAACTCTAAACAGAGGCTTGTGTTTCCAAATGGTTACCCTGGAGTCTGTGTTTGAGAGAGGAGCATTCTGCTTATTCTGTCATATCAAGGTGCCTCAGAGTTCTGCTGCTGTGAAGAGACTTTATGACCAAGAAAACTCTTATAAAGGAAAGCATTTAACTAGGGCTGGCTTACAGTTCCAGAGGTTTATCCCATTATCATCATGGGAGGCAGCATAGCAGCCTGCAGGCAGACATGGTGTTGGAGAAGGAGCTGAGGGCTCTACGTCCTGATCTGCAGGCAGCAGGAAGGCAGAGGCCCGGCCTGATGTGGACTTTTGAAACCTCAAAACCCTACCCAGCCCCCACCAACTGACAAACTTCCTCCAACAGAGCCACACCTTTCGATCCTTACAATCATTTAAACAGTTCCACTCTGGAGACTAAGCATTCAAATACATGATGGTACGGGGACCATTCTTCTTTTTTAAAAGTATTTATTTAGGGCTGGAGACATGGCTACGAGGGTAGACATGGCACTGGCTGCTCTTCTAGAGGTCCTTAGTTCAATTACCAACAACCACATGGTGGCTCACAACAATTTATAATGAGATCCTGGTGCTCTATTCTGGCCTGCAGGCACACACACTTGCAGAATGCTGTATACATAATAAATAAATCTAAAAAAATTTTGTTTTGTGTTTGTGTGTGTATGTGTGTGTGTGTGTATATATATATATATATATATGTATGTATATATATATATATATATGTACCATTTGTTTGTATTAACAGTGAAGATCAAAGGAAGGCACAAGATCCCCTAGAATTAAAATTATAGACACTTTTGAGCTGCCATGTAGGTGCTGGGAACTTCCTTGGGAAGACCAGTAGGTGTTCTTAAGTGCTGAGCCATCTCTTCAGCTCCATAGACAGACATACCATGATCCCCCCTCCCCCCTTTTTTGGAGACTGGGTCTTACTATGTATTACTATTACCTCTGGCTGTTCAGAAACTCACTATGCAAATCAGCCTGGCTTTGAACTCAGAGCTCCACGTGTCTCTTGGAATTAATGTACGTGCAACTCCATCAGGTTTTATGGGAGCCATTCTTAACAATACCACCACAAAAGCGATCCATGATACAATATAGAGCATTAGTGGTGATATTAACTTTTATCATGTAAAATAGTATCTACTTATTTTTTTTTTACTTTGAAGTCGCACTGTTTCTACTTTCTGTACTTCTATCTTCAAAATAAGTCCCACTGAGCCTTGTGGCTAATGCCTGCAATACACCTACTAAGGAAGTGAGGCAGGAATAGAGGCCAGTCTGTGCAACATTTCAAAACTCTTCTGGAAAAAAAAAAGGAGCTAGGAAAGCAATTCCATAGTAGATGTGTAATTAGAATGTACTCAAATCACCAGTAACATATAAATAAATGAACACCAGCAAAAACCAAAATGAAGGAATAAACAAATCCAGCCCATATTCAAGGGGAGGGCCCAAGTTTTCAAGGGCTAGGAGTATCATAGGATTTAGGGATATAAATTTTAAAAAAAATCATTTTAGTAATTAATAAATTCATAGGTATTTTAAAGCAAGATATAGTCACGTTATGCAAATGCCTTTCCTTCACACCTGCCCACTAATTTGGCATTTCTCATGAGCTTTGTTTCACCGTGAGGACTGTAGCACTCTGCTTGTGACTTTCTCTCTTCCTCAAACCCGTTACTGGAGTTCTTCTACAAAGAAATCTTTACTTAATTATTTCTATCAATATGAACTAATGAATATTTCTTCTTTAAAGTATAATTAAAATCTATTGTTTAATTTGTTGGAGCAGTTTTAGCCATGGATACATGAGCCCTTTCCATTTCTTTCTGTGTCCTTAGGGCTTATCTGTATCCCATTCTTTGTTTTGAAAGCATTTTGTTACCCTCTAGTGGGTATACAGTGCTTTAAACATATCTTATACTTTCCCTGCCAAGACTGAGAATTTTTAATGAAATGAAGAGGTCCCAGTTCCTTTATTCCAGATGAATTTAGAAAACAAGGACTGGGAAGTCTGAGAACTTATTGTAATAGCCTGTCACTAATACTAAGTTCTCAGAGAGAACGTATTAGTCAGTAACTGTATACACACACATATGCACACACCTGTATTTTTACCTTGATCAAAATGGAATCCTTCTGAGTCTACTCCAGCATCACAGAGTTCATTCAGTCTACCATTGGTTACTAAAAGAAAGGGCTCTCTATTTATTTGTTCAACTCGGATAGACACACTCTTTCTGAAGTTCTACCCCATTCCACGAAGGACAGAATTAAGGCTGGAAAACAACCTTCTACTTGCTCTGTATAATAGAATTACTACTTGATCCCAACTATCATTAGTGATATCTATCAACTATAAAATCAATTGATTGGCATATGTGGACTAAGCCAGGTACCCAATTCCATTCATCACATTATTTCTACAGAAAAAGTAACATAAGTTTCAAATTAAGATAAAAATAAACACTACAATTTATTTCTAAAAGGAAGACTTGTCTTACACTGCAACAAAATCTCAAATTCCACTAAATAATTATCACTTAAATAATAATATAAGAATTCCCAAGTCTCAGGTAATGAATGATTCATTGATTTTTTTTAACTAAAACAACTAGCACAGAAAGAGTTCTAGATTTAATGAATTTATTACTTTTCGTTTCACCAAGAACAAGGACTATATATTTTATTGACTAATACAATAGTGGTTTATCATTGCTTCTAATTTTAACTTCTGATTATCATCAAGTATGGGGCATAAGAAACCCATCGGTTTCTAACATCGTTCTCTTTGCCACAGTAAACAGAAATGGGATTTCCCATGACTTATAGTGACGCACTAAAGTCCTGTGGATGTCCTTCTGTCAGGTTTGCTCATCCACTTACTTCTGCGCACTTGTTTTGTCCCCAAAGTTTATTTTTCAAAGCCATTCTGTTGGGAGGAAAGGAGATGGGAGGAAAGGAGATGGCATGACAAACACAAGCACTGCCGATTCTCTCATTTAGGGGGCAGGAGACAGCGCCACCTCATAGCCTGGCTCACTCTGGTAGTTGTGGTGGCTTTAAGGAAATGCCCCTCCTCCTTAGTCTCAAGCACTGGAATACTTGGTCCCCAGGTAGTAGGTGTTTGAGGAGGATTAGCAAGTGTGATCTTGCTCAAGAAAAGTATGTCACTGGGTGTGGGCTTTGAGCTTTCAAAAGACTTTGGACACGCAGTGTGCTCTCCAGCCGCTGCTTGTGGACTAAGACGTGAGTCTGAAGATGCTTCTCTAGCTACCTGTCTCCATGTTCTCGCTCGGCCATCACTACCTCTAACCCTCTGAAGCCATAGCCCAACCAAACTCTTCTAAGTTGCCTTGGTCACAGTGCTTATCACAGTAGTAGAAATGTAAGACATGGGTTAATCGTAACTGCCCACTTAAGGCCAGCCACGACAACAGTGAAACCCTGTCTCAAAACGAACAAACAAACAAACAAAACTCAAATTATGATCAAACTTAGGAGCAGAAGTTCCATCTAAATAACCATAAAATAGCTATGAGATGAGCACTGCTCTTAGAGCAGGTACGTACTAGTTCTGGGTGATTCGGAAGGCCACACTTTTTGCAGGGTTCATCGTCATCTGGAAGGACTGCTTCTTCACTCTCCTTTCCTTCCTCCTCTTCCGAGGCGGCAGAGGATTTGTCACTCTCGGACCCTTCGCTCTCATCATTGCTGGAGTATTTCCACCTGCCACGTGTCCGAGAGCCAGTCCATCGAACTTTGCCTTTGGGTTTTACCTTACATGATTAAAGACGAGATAATTGGACATAAGAATTTTTCTCACATGTCTCCAGATTACATGTCCCTTGGAGAACATTTAGCTGATACAGAAAGAAAACATGAAACCTGTTATTGTCATCAGGTCTATCCACTACTAAGTTCTGGTATATGTTTTCATTAATCTTTTCTGTACTGGGGGGTCAGGGGGGGTTCTTAAAAAATGACCAAATAGCTGTACTGATTTTATTCACACATTTGGGTGGTTGTTTCCCATTTTTTCACTTTTACAATGTACCCTCATAGATGTTAATGTTTACATCCATTTTTGTGGTTAGGATAAATTCCTTGAACAGGATTCTGGGTCAAAGGCCATGAACACTTACAGGCTATAGCAATAGCAGGAAGATGTGCTGACATGCTTAGTTTGCAAAAATTTAAGTTCTAAATTACAAACAAAAAATTTAAAGCAGGTCAGAGATGCATATAGAAAATCCCAACAAGTCTTTAAATTACTATGATGCAGAGATTACGCTGATGTGGAACAACATTTTATCTCCTAGTTTCAGGCTTTTAACTCCTATTCCACTTCATAACTACACTACAGGCAGCTAGGAAAGAACAAATAATTCCAACAGAAGAAAAAAGGATTTTGAAATAATTCAAAATTCCACTTTTCAGAGAACAAAGGACAAATGACAATGAATAATAATGTGGCCATTAAAATGAAAAGTAGGACTTTTAACAGCCACCTCCCATGGAATAAAGTCTTAAGAGTTGATTTTGGTAAAAATTAAAATGGTCATAAAAAAGAAAATTCCTGCTTATAAAACAGATGATTAAAATGAGGAAAATGGATACTCCTTACACTGGTAATGGGTGATACAGTAATGGGGCATCTGAAGGGCAATGTGACAATAACTATCAACTTTACAATACACATGCCCCTTGACCCAGTAATTCCAATTCCAGGAGTCTATTCTAAAGAAATACTCACTTATGTCCAAAAGGATCTTCAATGCAGCATTGCCTGTAATAGTGAAAAATGGGAAACAACCTAAATGTCAATTAATAAGGGAGTAATTAAATAAACTGAGGTATATCCACACTATTAAATACTATGTGGCCACGAATAAATATAGAGACAGTACTGTTACGTGAAAAAACTCACAGTAAAATAAAGAGGTTTGATCCAATTATTTTAAAAATTTAATGTATGGTCATTAACATATACATGAATGCTTGGAGAAAGTCATGAAACAATGTATACAAAACTGTGAACACGGGCAGCTTCATTTTAGCTTTCCACAGGCTCCTTGTTTGTTGGATGGCTACTACAGTGCGTTCTTAGAACTACTTGCTATAGAAAAGAAATCTAAAAGGATGACATTTTATGGTTTGAAATTTAGTATGTGGGTATAATTATTGAAAAGAGAGGAAGATTTATAGGCATGCAAGATGGCTCAATCAATAAAATGTTTGCCACACAAGCAGGAGGACTGGAATCTGGATACCCAGAACCCACAGAAAAAGCAAGCACGCATGATGGTGCTCAGGTAACTCTGGGGGTGGTGTGGAGACAGGTGGAGTGCTGAAGCTCACATTGAGTGTCAAGTTGTTTCACAAAGTAAAGGGCTGAGGGATAAAGAAGCCACCCAATGTTCATGCACACACACTGTCCACATCAACACACACATCACATATATACACATGCAAAACAAAAATGAACTGAAAACAAAATAGCCAGGCAAGATGGTTCAGTGGGAAAAGGCACTTGCTGCCAAGCCTGGTGACCTGCATGGATCCCTGTGACCCACGTGGGGAAGGAGAGAAGACATTGGCAAGCTAGTCTCTGATCTCCACACATACATGTCAGAGACTAATAAAGTAATTAAAAATTTCTCCATTAAAATTTGGTGGAAGTTTTACCTTGCTGGCTTTAGAATTTGTATCCTTCTCGGCTTTCTTCAAGTGTTCCTTCTTGTCTGCTGTCTGCAAAGATGTCTCCCCTTCCACTCCCTCTTCTCCTTCAGCTCTTTTCTTGTCGGCTTTCTGGTCTCTGATCTCAGCGACTTTCGCTGTGGGCCTAGATATTCTTGGAGACCTTCTTAAAGTTCGACCCACGCTTGTTTTCTCTTCTTCCTTCCCTGCCTTCTCTTCCTTGCTTTCAGAGTCTACAATTTGGGGGGGACAATCTGGCTTCTTCTTCCGACTTGATATTCTAATTGTCAACTTGATGCCTTCCTTCTTCCTTTCAGAGGTGATCTCTGTATTTTCTGACGCAGTACTGTTGCCTTCGGAAACTAACTTGTATTTACATTTGTTTTTTTGCACAGAGCCCTTTGTTTGAGAAGTATCCTCCACGCCAGAGGTCTGGGCATTGTCCAGCTTAGCCATTTCCACCCTCGAGGACTCAGAGTTCTCTCTTAGAATGTCTGGGCTTGCATTTTCAAGGGACTGGCCTTCACTTGAACCTCTACTTAGACAGTCTACACCTTTTTTTTCTGAAGTCTGTTTCTCCTTGGCTCCAGTCATCTCAAGAGGGAGAGGAGTTTCAGCCACTTCGCAAGGACCTGACTCTTCTGATTCTAGAGGACCCCTTACAACTTCTTCTGGTATTGGACTCAACCTTTGTATGTCCTTATCAACAGAGGTCTTCTTGGCCTTCTCCACCTTTTCCAGGCATTCTATGCCTGCCGTGTGGTTCTCACCCTTACTTTTGGGGGCCTTCTCTTCAATTTTTGTAGGGCAGGATTCAGTGGCAGACAAAGTGGATTTTAAAGAGAGATCTGTGGTTTTCTCGGAAGGCTCCAGAGGCATGTCCATGTTTGGAGGCCCAGGCTCCTCTCCCCTTCCTTTCTGACTGTGGCTCTCTACGTCAGATGCAGAACCATCTACAGCCTTCCCTAGAGATACCTCCTTCTCAAGTTCACTTGTCTTTGTGCTCGTTAGGACAGAATTTAAGCACTCCACACCACTTCCCTCCAGGCCAGCACTTCCGTCCTTAGCAGGGATGCTAGAGCTGTCTTCCTTTGTATGACAAAGCTGTGTTTCCAGTTGTTCTGTCTTAAGACTTGCAGTTACCTTGTCATCATTCATTTCTCCATTCATAAGCTGTTTCCCTTCATGACTCAAAGCACTGATGGTAGAGACCCGTTTACAAGTCTCTTCCTCTTGTTTTACGTCATCTTTCAAACACTCTTTTGTTGGAGTAGCCGACTTACATAAATGTCCTTTGACTGGACTGTCAAAATCATCACTCAGCTTAATTTCACGTTTCTTCAGTGGTATCTTGGCTTGCTGATCATTTTTAAGCTTCTCTGTTTCCTCAGTAGATTTCTCTGTGATGTCTTGAGAAGATTTGATGTTGCTACCAAAGTCTGCTCGCTCAGGCTCCTGTGAACCCAGCCGCTCCAAGCTGCCTTTGAGATCTTTTGGGTCCACTCTGCATTCCTTTGCTTCTACTTTAATGGGTTTGACATTTTCCTTGAAGGAATCACTTTCCTCTCTGATAATCTTTTTGTCCTCAGTTTCTGGCACAGGCTTTTCTAGCTTTACAATGACTGGCAGTTTCACAAGCTCCTTTTCATCTGCTTTCTCAATTTTCACAGCTGGTCCTTCTAGAGCATTGGCCGCAGAACGTTTTCTGGAATCCATTGACCGCTCATCAGCTTCCGTCTTTTCATTTCCTCTTGATGCCTCTAAAACCAGAACAAAAGTTTGTATGAACACAAGTTTCCAGGTTAAAAATAAAATCTTAGACAACACAACACTTATTTTAATTTCAATATGAAGCCTGTTGTAACTGAATATTTTGATTTAAAAAAACCTGACAATAAAAAGATAGAAAAAATTATGAGTCACAATTTCTACATGTTTAAATACAGAGTACTCATGTGTCTGCTTTCTACAGTCAGAGTCAGTGTTCTGGCTGGAGGCAAACACTTATACAGCTGAAGGGGCACATCCAACTCAAAGGCTGTCTCCAACAGGAACTAGAAAGGTTTCAGGAAACAGTTCTTATGAAGTGAGAAACAGTCTAGTATACAAGTCACTGAGTAGTTCAGGTCACCAAGGCAACAAAAGCACTCTAGTGGGAAAGTGAGAAGAGACAAAGAAAATGCCCGTAAGCCTAGTCCATAGGCAGTCACTTCGGAAGCATTCCAGTTTGGTTTCTCTATCTTTAACTGTGTATATTTTCCACAAAGTTGTCGTCATATTGTCTTAATTTTTCAGTGAAGCATGAGCAGATGGTCAACTGGGGAGAGAGCCCTGGGCATTGAGCAAGCCAGGCAAGTGTCTGTTTCTGTTCTTATCCACAGTTTTAAATATCAGAATATCTGCTCTAGCTGCCAAGTTACTAGTATATAGTATGTATATTTATTATACATATATTTACACATAAGGCCTACAGAAAGTGGCAGAAGCAAGCTTTCAATTTTAGCTAATATAATCATATATTGTCAAAATCTTAAATATATTAAGCCCAATTAAAATTAAATTTTAACTCTATTTCTCTATAAAGAGTGAATAATATCCTATGTTTCTTACATATTGCTATATGTATGTTTTTAACAGCACTTACTATGCAGAATCCTAACTATTCAAATTTATTTGTCCAATTAGTCTAGGAATTATTCTTCTATGACAGAATCATAGATTATTTACTTACAAGACACTCAAAACACCTGAAAATCTAATTGAATAAACAGTGATGGCAGTAAATTCTAGCCCAAATGCAAAAAAAAATAATGATTTATAAAATATTTATTTTTTATTGCTTTTAATTATGTATGTATGCAGATGCGCATGGAGGCCAGAGGCATCACATTCCTTTCAGCTACAGTTATGGGGGGCAAGAGCTGCTGATCTGGATGTTGGAGACCACCTTCAGGTCCTCTGCAAGATCAGTCCCTGTTCTCAATACCGAGTCCCTCTTGTGCCTCTTAGAAATGTCTTCAAAAACATATATATGTGAACGAGTAAGAAAGTGAGATCCATGCAAAGTATGACAGGGTAACAGGTCCTATGCTAGTGTGCCAAGGAAGTATTCAGCGTACTTAAGACAATATTTGCAATACCAGATAAGACTAAAGCTATCAAAACATAAAGGACTATAGATATTATAACAATTCACAGTGGTTAGATGGTTCTGACCCAGTCGCTATAACTAGCTCAGTTGGTATCATGCACAGACTGTGGGTTTGAGCCCCAGCACCACATACATCAGGGAGTGATGGCGCATGCCTGTAATCCCAGCACAGGGAAGAGAATACAGGAGGATCAGAAGTACTAGTTATCCTCAAGTTATATAGTAGGAGCTACACGAGACTCTGTCTCAAAAGTAAAAATGAACTATCCAAACTAAACAATTTATCCAAGAAAGTGAAATTCAACATTAAGTTCTGTGTCTGTAGTAAAAGGTACAAATGCACCCAGCTGCACTAACAGTTCAAACAAGCAAACCACTCAGTAACAAACGCTGTTCTACACCCGGAACTTCATTCTTGAAAGAACACACTGGAAAAAGTGGTTAGAATAGAATGTTAAGTACAAAAATAAGAAATAAAATTCTATCACATAAAGACCAGAAAGAACTAGGTTATAACAGAAGGGTTTTTTGTCACGAAGTAGTCACTGGTGTTTATTTATTTGGTTTTTTTGCTTTATCCTTCTCAGGTTTTCTATAGTAAACATGTAATATCTTTTACAATCAGGTAAGTTAGAAGAAACATCAATTTAGGGTGGCCATCTGGTCTGTTCAAGATAAAGGGGTTTCCTGAAATGTAATATACTAAACTCAGACAACAGTGTACACTCATACCAAGACACCATTCCATTAATACTGACCTGTAAGTAAATGACAACAATTATTCCTACAATGCTACTACATTAAGTTGGAAGTCTCTCATTTTATACATCAGCTGAGTAAAACATGTGGAACATTTTCCAGATTGACCATTGGGGGCTAAAAAAGCAAATTAGAGAGCGATACAAACTGGCTTTGTTCAAAAGCATCACTCCAGATTCAGGTAAGTTCATCCATCTAGTCAACATACACTCAAAATGATCAACAAACAGGCCCATCACATCCGCAGAGCTCAGTACTGTAGACAGCTACACATCAGGACAAAAAGGAGCAACACTGGAAGAGAAGATGACTCAGAAGCAAAGGCATTTGATGACAAGTTTTATGACTTGTTCAAACCCCAAACCCACATGGCAGACAGAACCAACTCCTGTAAGTTGTCCTCTGATCTCCACATCTCTAATGTGGTGCATGAACAAACACTAAATATAACAACAACAACAACAAAGGAAGGGGTAGTGAAGATGAGGTAAAACTGAAGCTCAGCGGAGAACTGGCTGCTGTTCCAGAAAACCAGGCTTTGATTCCTAGTACCTACATGGCAGGTTAAAACCAACATCTGTAACTCTAGTTTCAGGGGATCCAATGCCCTTTTCTGGCCTTTTCAGGTACCAACTATGCAAGAGGTGCACAGACAGACAAACATACAGGCAAAACACTCCTACTCAAAATAAATTTTTTTTAAAAATTTTAAATAAAAATAAAAAACTGGGGTCAATAGTAGGAAATGGAGGAACAAAAAAAATTTTAAAGTTAGACCCAACAAGACAGCTTAGTGGTAAAGGTGTGATCCTTGCAACTCCCACAAAGGTAGAAGGATGAAGCCTATGCACACAGCTACTATCCTGTATTCAATCACCAGCCATCCCCGAGGCTCTGGAGCTGCCTAGTAACTTTCCTTTTCCCTCCTTCCCTATGCTTAAGTTTGTACTCTCTGCCATGTCCTCATTTTATCCATGAGGAGCAGCTCCCTCTCTTCACCAGACAAAACCCGCGGCTTTCCAGGTATGGAGGCTTATTTTCAGCCAAGCAAATTCAGACCACAGTTTACAGTTTACTCAGTTTTAAACAGTGTCTCCATCTCACTTCTTTTAATGAGATCTCACTCATTAAAGCTATGAGACTAAAAGACAAAGAACAGAAACAGGAACTTGGCAGACCCTCGGGAAGAATTAACAATGCAAGCTCATAGAGGCCATCTCATCTAATTCAGATTCTCAATGAGCTTACATTAAACACTATACAGCCTGCATTTCTCTTCAACCCCAACCTTCCTATTTCTAGGTCTTGCAACACTGTCAAGACCACTAACCTCTGTGTGTGTGTGTGTGTGTGTGTGTAACCATGGAAAAAATTGAATAAATAAGAAAATGCAAGTAAGCGTTGGGTGCTGTGGTCTACACTCCTTGGGACACTGAGGAAAGGACCACTTGAACACAGGAGTTGAGAACCAGCCTCAGCAATTATCTGAGACCCAAGCTCAAACAATAACAAAGTGGGTTTGTTTTCTTCTGTTTTTAGATAGTCTCACCATGGAGTCAAGGATGGCCTGGAACCCACTGTAGAACAGGCTTAAACTCAAGACAAATTGCCTCAGCTGTCCAAGTGCTGGGATTATCAATGTATAATACCACTCTGCCTAGTTTCAAAAATTCACAAATTTTATTAACAGGTGGCAGGCCAGATTTGGCTTGTCTGGCCTAGTCTGCTAAACTTACCCTCCCTTATGTATTATGTAGACTTACTCCTACATTAAGGTCTTGCAATTCAATCATTACTTGGTATCTCACAGGGCAACAGCAGGAAATAATTGAAAAGGTGGGGCGGGGCTAATTGGGAGCTCGTGGATAACACTCATGAAAAGATTTACAATTTGCCAAATACAACCCTAATTGCCTAAGTATTCAGTTGCAGGTACATTTTCAAGGCCATTTTCTGTCAGTAATGTGCTTCTCCTTAGGACCCACTACATAAAAATGAAACAATCATCTTGCTGAGGTTAAGTCTAAAATACAGCCATTTGTCTAACTGGTTAAAATGAGTTATAACGGCTTCAATACTCTTGCCAGTGCTTATATACCAGCTCTTCATTTTGCCTAATTTCCAAATTCCAACTATGGTTTTAAATTTTTGTCCTGTTTTGCTTATGACTGTAACCACATCACACGCTGCTGAAGACTGCATCTTTCACACACATCCACCAGCAATGTTTGCTAATATCCAAGAGTAAAGAAGTGACTAACTAGAATTACATTTCTTCAGTCTGACCATGGAACAGATTATGGCTACCACATCTGAGAGGACAGTAAAGAGATAACATTTTGAAGGCTCAGCTACCCCTTAAGCTACACAAAAAAGTACAGCATCAACGGGCAGAGAAGGGCTGGGGAGAGATGGCTTGGCTGGTAAAGTGCTCAAGCACGAGTACTCAAGTATCAGTCTGGATCCTGATGTCCAGCAGTCATGGGAAACCTGGGTACTGTTCTGTCTGCCTCTAACCAGAGCTGGAAAGGGTCACTGACAAGAGTCACTGGTATGTACTAGTCAGCCATCACAGCTCAATCAGAGATTGTATTTCAGAAATTAAACAGAAATACAACACTGATCCCTAGTCAGACCACACACACACACACACACACACACACACACAGCCTCAGCCAGAATGAGTCACCCAATAACAGACTATGTAACTTAAGGAAAGCTACTTACAGTCGTCTTTGTCTTACTTCCCTGATCTGAAGAAATGAAGTAATTATATCATTTCAATTACATAGGGTTCCCCTATCTATGGCTTTACTTTCTGTGGCTTCTGTTCCCATTCAAGTACAATCCTAAAGGAGAAAAGTTGGTCCAGGAGTGGGAGTGAGCCACACAGCTCACTACAATTTATAGTTGAAGTGCTCTGCCTCATTGTCTCTTTCTCTTTTCATTGTATATCTATACAAATTTATAAATTAAAATGTATCTGTATGGAAAAACCTTAACATACTGTAAGTTTCAGCATTATCTGCAGTTTCTGATAACCACTGGATTCCTGAAAACTTATTTTATCTAATAAAGATTAGGCAACTTAACACATACAAATTATTTTTAGAACAAAATAGGCTCAAGTAAATGGCACGCAGGTTAGTTGTTTTATCCATTATAGTATAAGACTCATAAGAACAACTATTTTGGGTCTGCTCTGTTTGTTGAACTTCCTTGCTTGCAATTATAATTCACATATAGAAGATGCCCAGTATTTAATAAATGAATGAATATAAGCATCTTGCGTATCGTCTGAATCCAAGAGTTAAGACCAGCTTGGATAATGGTGAGAGACTTCATTTCAGAAAACAGATTAAAAAAGAAACCTTTAAAAATAAACATTTTATTGTCAGAATGAGAGAGGCACAAGAGTGCCTTTGACTTTGTCCTTCTTATTTGCAGTGTGAGAGGCTGGACCCACCGTATGCTCGGCAGGCACTCTCCACTGAATTCTCCATCATGTTCTGCTCAGGGCAGCAGGGAAGAGAAGAGCACTGAACCCCAGTGTCCGCTGCTCATCCCTTTCTCTTACTGAGATGTCCTCCATCACAGGCTGTCTCCTTTTTGTACCGGGAGGCACCCCGCATTTGTTGAAAAATGTTTGGGAAACAGCTGTATGAAAGGCCTGGGCATACTTGTTTGGTAGTAAGAAGAAAAGAGCATCTACAAGCCTTGCTCCTCCCCATGCAGACCTCTGACAAATGGAGCAGCACCACACAAGGCATCGCCAGCTACAGTCAATATCATCCCCACCAACTACTGTCAAAGGGACAATGGGCAAACATCAATTCAAGAAGTGCTCCTGTAGACTTCTTCCCTCCACTCTAAGACCCCACACAGGAGGTTCTGAACAATACATTAGGAAGTTTTACTTACTGAGAAAAGTCAACAAAATGGCTTAGTGGATAAAAGTACTCATGAACATGTGACACACGGTCACTTGTGCACGTACACACCCACAGGATTAAAAAACAAAACACTTTACTAAAGAAATAACTTGTTTTGACGTTTAAACTACACTAGGAAATATTCATCTAAATCACTTGTCAAGAGGCCCAGGAAGATGGCTTAGCAGTAAAAGCATTTGCTGTACAGGCCTAATGACCTGAATTCTTCCAAAGTCCCAGAACTTGTGTAAAGGCAGAGAGAACCAACTCCTCAAAAGTTGTCCTTTGACCTCCATATTCATAATGTGGCATACATGTCATTCTCCCAAGAATAGTAACACTTAAATTTTATTTTTTTAATCGTGGGGATAGAAGGTAGAAAGTGTGTGCTTGTGAGTACGAGTGTTGGCAGCTGCCAGAGGCATTGGACCTGAAGCTGGACTTACAGGCAGTTGTGAGCTACCTAACACTGGTGCTGGGAACCTGCAAAGACCCACAGGAACAGCAATACAAGCTCTTAATCGCTGAGCCATCTCCAGACCCAGAACTAGTCACCCATAAGGAAATGCTAGAAAATCAAATTAAGAAAACATTACTTTGTGTGTATACGTGTTTTGCCAGCATGTATGGAAGTGTACCACAAATATGCTTCGTGCCTAGGCCAGAAGAGGGCATCAGACCCATACAACTAGATTACAGACAATTATGAGCTGCCATGTGATTGTTGGGAACCAAACCCAGGTCTACAACCATATCAAGTGCTCTTGAAATGTTTTTTAAAAATTAAATCTAAAGTCTTCTAGCGCCTTTTAACTGCCTCTTAAATTTCTATTTTGCAGTGTGGTGGTGGAGGCACTAGCAGAGGCAAACACCTTTAATCCCAGCACTCAGGAGGCTGAGGCAGGTGGAGCTCTGAGTTCAAGGCCAGCCTGGTCTAAAGAACGGGTTCCAGAATAGACAGAGCTACACAGCCCCAAAAAAGAATAAAATGTTTTGTCCGTTTCGTATTCTGTATAGTTTTTACTTTTTATTTAATCGTTTATGTGTATGAATCTGTACAGGCGTACATCTGTGCACCATGTAACCAGCCTGGTGCTCTCAGAAGCAAGAAGATGGTTCTTGATACCCTGGAACTGAAGTTATAGATGGTTGTGAGCCATATTGTTCGTTCGAGAAGCCAGTGCTCATAACCACTGAGTTATTCTTCCAACACCTTTATTTAATTTATTTTACTTTTTAGACTTTTTTTTTTTTTTTGAGTCAATATGTAGCCCTGGCTGGCCTCCAATTCACAAACACTCACCTGCCTCTATCTCCCAGGTGCTTGCTGGGATCACAGTGTGCACTCCCCCTTGTTGGCCCCTTTGACTTTCTTATTAGGGAAGAAAATAGGCAAACACATAGAAGGAATGACCAGACTGAACAACTGAATGAAGACATAGTATTAAGTTTGATACCAGAACTAATCTTTAGAGAATACTACTAAAGGAAACATAGCAAATAAAAGAAAAACAGAAAAAATGAAACCCTTCTAGAATACATGGGTATACATTAAAATTATAGTACCTTACCAAAGCAACCTAAATGTCGGTTATATATGAAAAGGTAGCTGAAAGTAAAACCACCACCGATAATTGAAATCAAATTAGCAGTGGTCAAAGGAATGTAATAACTAGGATTTAACTGAAAGAAATGATTAACATGCAGAAATATCATTTCAATATAAAGAGGCTTAATTTTTTTAAACTATGCTTCCAACATGTAGGGGTTACTTTATAGACAGTTTCTTCAAACTATCAAAGTGTATAAAGAACATAATATAAAACAAAAAATAAAAGCTTCCAGTGAAAGAAAACATGACAGGGGAGGCAAACCCCTTCCTATAATTAAAAATTAAAATTATTAACTACAGATGTCAGCTTAGTTGGGAAGAAGCTCAGTTCAGAATGTGTGCCATGCAAACCCAGTCTGCTCTCCAAAACCTCCATTAAAAAACAAAAGAAAAAAACACAACAAACAAACAAATCAATCAGTTGTGGCAGCTTGTGTCTAATCCAAAAGTTGGGGAGAATTCCTAGGGTTCGTTTGCCTGTTATTGTAGCTTAATCAAGGAATTCCAGGTCCTAGTGTAACATGCTTTTTCAAGAAAACAAGGTAGACGGCTCCTAAGGAATGTAACCTGAGGCTGATCTGCGCCCGGCCCCGGAATCCATGTGCTCAGATGTGCACAGGCACCTGAGCGTGCATTTGAACTAGCTGCCTTCTCCACACGGCAGTGCTTAGTTTTGGTTTTTTCTTCAGAAAGGTACAGATTTCATCTGCTGAGGTAGAAACTAGTAAACTCAATGAAAATAGGCTTAATACTTATAATTATCATAACCTTAAGAATTAACGCAACAAAAAGGAATGATCAACTCTGGTTTTAAAAACGGGCAGTTGCCAGGGCTGGGGATTTACCTCAGTGGTAGAGCTCTTGCCTAGCAAGCACAAGGCCCTGGGTTTGGTCTACAGCCAGGACTTCACAGAAACACTGTCTTGAAAAATAAACAAGCAAGCAAGCAAACAAAAAATAAAAAAAATAAAAAATAAAAAATAAAAAAAACAAAAAACAAGCAGCCCAGCATGGTGACATAATCCCAGCAACTCTACCTGAGGCTTACCTGACCCTATGATCACAAGACCAGTATAAGCAGCACTGCCGATAATCCCCTGTATCTCACCCCCCCCCATCACCAAAAACCTTCAACAATAAAGGCATTTTGATAAATACCATTTTACTTTTCAAAGATACAAAAGATTAATAAGCATTTGGAAAGATGTTGAACACTGTTTAGTCATTAGGCACTAATGCCTGGTTTCGGGACTTACCAAAAGAAAAAAAGAGCAGGCGCACACCCTTAATCCCAGCACTTGGGAACCAGATAGATCTCTAGATAGATCTGGAGTTCTAGATCAGCCTGGACTAGAGAGTAAGTTCTAGGCCAGAGCTACACAGTAAGATCATATCTTTAAAACAAAAAACAAAAACACAAGTATGGCAAGGCCTCCAAAAATTAAACAGTATTATCCTAAAACTTAGCATCTTCATGCCTCGGTGTAGTGTAAGTACGAATTCAAAGACTATCTGTATTAATATGTTCCCAGCAGGATTAATCAACAGCCTTAAGGAGGACGTAACACAAATGGACAGATAAAATTTGGTGCCCACACAGTGGACTATTTTCAGTCTGTTTGCTTGCTTAGTTATTGTTGAGACAGGGCTTTCTGTGTAGCTTTAGCTATCCTGGAACTTGCTCTGTAGAATAGGCTGGCCTCAAACTCAGAACTCATAGATTTGCCTGCCTCTGCTTCCTGACTGCTGGGATTAAAGGCGTGTGCTACCCACCCATCATTCATTCTGAAAGAGAAAGGAAATCATCACACAGGTACCAATGTGGATACTTGAAACAGTGCTAAGTGAAATAAGGGGAATGTGTTGTTTGATTCTTCAGATATGATGTTCTTAGTAATCAATTCCTAAAGACAGAAAGCAGATTCCAGGGCTGCAGCTGGAGAAAACACTTAGTGTTTAACATGCCCACACATTTAGTGGGGAGGACAATGTAAATAAATGCACAAAATGCCACAGACCCAACAAACCTAAAAATGTTTAAAATTGTCAAATCTGTGATCTATCTTTCTGCATTCCAACCAAGAAGTTCAACAAACATCTTAGCATTCAGTTATGGCTTTGGTTGGTTCAGACTGGCCTAGAACTCAACACATCCTGCCTCTGTCTCCCAAGGGTTGAGAGCAAAGGTGAGTAGCACCACGCCTAACAAAATTCTCCAACTGGTAAGGCGCTACATTAATAATCTGAACATATTTGATTTATACTTTTGAAAATGTCAGAAAGAACAAACATTTTTTTGCTTCTTTTTTTCCTAAAGTCTCTTATAGGAAGGCTCTCAATTTTTCAAATTGAGATAAAAAGCCAGAATTATATAGTTGGTAGAGGAGTAGAAAATAGAAGAGATTACAAAACAAAGCAAAAGAAAACACACAAAAAAAACCTTGTTTAGGTGTTTCTTCATCTTTTTTAGTCTCCTCATCCTCTAGGGTGGGGCTTTCCCGGGAAGGGTCTTCCTGTTGGCTGGAGTTTTTCAATAGTACAGGATCAATTTGTGCTCTCAGGAGTGCAAGGGTCTCAGCCAACTCGTTTCGATTTCTAAACAAGGGAAAAATAAGACAGCATAAAGATCTTTCTGAGCCTAGGAATCTTTGTGAACAGCACCTACTAGACATTAAAATAAGAGGGGAACAACGCAGTAAAGAACATCAATTGCCTGGGAGTACTCCCAACAACAAACTAAGTACTTAAGAAAGACACACATTAAAATGTACTGTTCCTTAAACAGAGATTTTATTTTCCTTACAGAACAGAACGGCAATGCAAAAACAGTTTGGATAGAAACAAGGGTACGTCCAACATTAAACAGGTCAAGAGTGACCCCTTTTTATGTATTGTGGTTCTTTTAACAATTCAAATGCCTGTGTGTGACATATCAGGTGTCTTCCTTAATCACCTTGCATGCTACTTTTTTTTATATAGGGCCAGGATTTACCTGTCCCTGAGCTAGCGTCTATGTCTGCATGGATGCTGGACTCTGAACTCAATTCCTCACACTTAGGGAGAAAGCATTTATTATACTGCCGTTTATTTGCTCAGACTCTGCTCATGTATACCCTATAGATACAGTCTATAGATAACGTCACACAACATTTTCAATAGTTTATTGTGTTAAGTAAAGATAGTGTATGCTGTACTGTCAGGAAGAAAAAGTATTACTATCTCCACCAACCATATGGACACACTACAGCTGTTAGGAATCAACGTTATTCCTCCTTATGTGCAGTTGGAATTGTCACTACAGGGATTAGATGTGTTCAGGGAAACTGGGCAGTGGAGGAGTAGCTCAAGAATGCTGATTCCAGCTGATTAACAGCAACCAATGGCAGGTTTCAGTCCCGACCTGTGGTGCTGTTCTATAATTAATAGACTACTGGAGGGCTAGAGAGAGCTCAGCCATTGAAGGCCAGGTTAACAACAGCAGCAGCAACAATAACAGCAACAACAGCAACAACAACAACAAGGCAAACGGCTATTGTACAGATTGTTGCAGTGTAAATATATTTTTGAATTAGGGTCTCATTGTACAGCTCAGGTTGATCTCAATCTCTGAATCATTCTGTCTTAGTTTCACATATGTTAGCATGTGCTGTGGTGTATGGCTGGATTTTCTTTATGAAAAGGAAAATCTCAAGCAATTAAGGGATCTAGAAATGACAAGATATTCTGCTGGACAGGTGTTGAAATAATTAGTCCTACAGATCTAAGTACTGGGGCCTACCTGATAGTTGTTGGGCATTTGGTTAGGACCTCACTACTGGGTTAATTTCTTCTTAAAATAATACTACAATGGCACTCCCGGGAGATATTGAGACAGCAGTTGGTCACTGAGAGTGTGTACTGGAGGGGCTGGGTATCTTGCTTTGGCACTTCCCTGTATCCTCTTCCTCTGCCACGTGCTTACATCACCATGATGCTTTCTCATCAAGGGCCCAGAGACAACACAACTGACTAGGAAGGGCTGTAGGTAGCCTCTGAAACATGAGCTAAAAAGCAACTCCTTCTTTTGTTATGTCTCATGACAAAAGACCTAACATCTTTAAATAAAGTTCCCCAAGTGCTTGCCTTACAAGCATGAGGAGGATCTAAAAGCTTAATCCCACCAACCATGGTAGTGAGCTTGGGTCTGGTGGTGCACACTGGCAACCTTAGAGCTGGAGAGACAGTTTCTCTCCTTGGGGACTGCTGGCCACACAGCCTGGAGTGCAACCTTGGTGAGTTCCAGCCTAGAGAGAACAATCTTAAAAATAATAATAATAATAATAATAATAATAATAATAATGTAGACAGCACCTGAAGACCAACACCTGAAGCTGTTGTCCTCAGCTCTCCATATTCATACATATGAATTAAGCACCCACCAACAGACAGATAGCCACACAGAGGCGCGCGCGCGCACACGCACACGCACACACACACACACACACACACACACACACAAACACACATGATCTCCACCATGAAGAAGCTCTACCTTAGAAACCTGATTCTATAAACAGACATGCACTGTGTTATAATACATACAGCCCAAGGCCTGCAATGTGTACAGCAACATGTCTGCAGTGAGTGACATCTCCCTCCACCTTTACTGTCCAGATCACCATCATTCACGATCCTTTTGACTATTTCATAAAGGGTCAACGAATGAGTAACTGGAATTTCATTCAATACTGATGTTTGAAACATTTATATTCATATCTTCCAGCTTACTATAAGAGCCTTGTCTTGTATTTTTTAGCATAAGTAATGAAGAAATAGTTTGTGGAGAGAAGCTAGAGATGGCTCAGTGATTAAGAGAACTGGCTTCTCTTCCAGAGGACGTTGATTCCTTGTACCCACACGGTAGCTCACAACTGTCTGCAAGTCCAGCTCCAGAGAATTTAATTCCCCCACCCCATTTTTGGCTTCTATGGGCACCAGGCATAAATGCAGTATATAGACATAGATACATACAGGCAAAAGATCTCATCTTTCCCCTTAATATGCAGCATGCTCAATGCTGATCATGACCAGCAGTATATACAGTAGCATCGAGCACACAGAACTGTGGCTTTAATTGCTGTTCCAAGCACTGGTAACAGCAGAGGTCACTGGTTATACTTAGGCTCCTTCCCTTCCTTTAATTCTTAGAGACGGGCTCTCGTGTACCCAGGTTAGACTTAAACTCTGTGAAGCCCAGGATAACCCTAAACTTGTGATCTTCCTGCTTCTATCTCTAAAGTGTTAGAACTATTGGCATGGACCAACATGCCCTGAGTTGAAGAAACTCCTTTTGGAAATTTCCATAGCCATGATTCTGTTAGCTGCTATCAATGTGGTAAGAAATGTACCTTCCTAAGTTGGGGATGAAACAGTGAGGTTACATTAGAGTAAAGGACATCAAATGAAGGGGATTTGTAGGGCATTTCGCCTGGAATAAATAGAATTGGCGTAAATGAATATAACATGTTGTAGTCATCACCCAGGCCAGGTTTACTGTGAGCATGAACTACTGTTACAGAAAATATTTGTAAAAAAAAAAAAAATGAGAAAAGATGTCATTAGTGCTCTTTGCACTTTGTTGGCTTAAGAGCAGACTGGTATAAAGTGAGCCCATAGCAGGAGACCATGAGCTCTGGCCCATCGTGGAGGCTTCAGCACATGCCAGCAGCACAGACCCGGCCTGTGAAATCCTCATCACCATGGCAAGGACAAGCTCATCAGAACTCCTACACCACGGGATCAGACCTTCGATCACTTCAAATCTTCAGAAGTGAACTGCTGGTCTTTCCTTCCATGTCTGTAATCAGCCTCTCAGATGGTCACCGTTCCTCCAGCTCCCCTTATCCAAGGTAGGCACAGTACTATGAGGCAAGAGGAGAGCGGAAGTGATGGACCCCGCTTTCCACACCTTCACTGTGAGCTCTATGTATCATTTTCTGCTTTTTATTACCTCCTCTCCTTCATTTACCAGCACAGACCTTTGACAGATCATATGTGTGCCCTGCTGGACATACTGCCATTCAAATTAGGTGCTCCTTCAGAGTCTTACATGACAATGTATCAACTTTACAGGAAAAATAAGATTCAACTATTTGTAAATAATTTATTTTTCACAAAGATCTTATTTCCTTCTCATTACACTAGTTTGTCTCCTAACAAGTGTGTGAACACCTAGTTACTGCTTTTCCTTATTACATAGTTCTACATGGAGCATATGCCTCTAGCCATGTGGTATTTTATAGTCATGCTGGATTCTGAGAAGTATATCGTACAAGTTATTCACTAAACGTTCTTAGTACTGAAAAGATTCATCTAAATTGTTCACACTATGTATCAAGGAAACTTAAAAAAATATCGAGAAAAACTCCCCTAAAAGGCTTCTATAACCTGATTATTGTTTTTAAAAACAATTCTAATGCACACATATTAGAGTATTAAAAACAGAAAACTATCACACCTAGATAGTTCAGTTTGAACTGATGATTTATTCTGCTAGAAAAAGTTAAATATACTAAATTTAAACTAGTCAGAAATAAGATAAATTCTCTCTCTCTCTCTCTCTCTCTCTCTCTCTCTCTCTGTGTGTGTGTGTGTGTGTGTGTGTGTGTGTGTGTGTGTGTCATACACAAGTATGACTTGAAGGAGATATAAATAAGGAGTGTTTTGCCTGTATGTATTTATTTGCCCATGGAGTAGAAGGTCGTACTCACTGGTATTGGAATTACACACGTTTGTGAGCCACCACGTTGGTGCTTGGGGGATTTAACCCATCCTCTCTGCAATAGCAATGAATGTCCTTAGCCACTGAGCCATCTCTCCACCCCTCATAACTGGAACTTTAAGAGTAGACTATAGACCCTAACAACAATCAGGATATTTTTCCTTTCCTCTCTTTTTCTTCTTCAAACCACTCTTCCTTCAGGCTATAATATCAGCCATTTCCCTCCAAAACACCATGTTCTTTTAGGACACTGTTCTCTTAGTCTAGAATATCTTTCACATATTAATCAATTACATTTTTTTGTGTATGTATGTGAGTATGATGTATGTTTGTTGTAAGTGCGCCTATGTATACATGTGTGGAGGACAGAAGAATAAGACAAACCACACTTGTACACATAAAAATAAAAGTAAATAGCTCTTAAAAAAACAAAACACTGGTTAGAGGGAAATCTGTTGGGAGTTGGTTTGTCATGTTGACTATAATATCTGTGGGTATAGTAAATGGGGGGCGGGGGGGTTAGTTTATACTAGAGATCTTACTGTCTCAGTCTCCTGAATTATAGATGGCAACCTAAATTGTAAGTATTTTTAGAAAGGCAAAGACAGACAGAAGCTGGAGAATACTGTAGCAGTAAGGGAAGGAAAGGTAAAATTCTAGATTTTTTACGGAAGCTGATGACTGGTTTTGGTGACAGTATATGTGTAGAGTAAAAACAAATGAGGTAAAACATGTGCCTAAGACTTTGGACCCAATCAAGCAAAAGGACAGGGTTGCTATCATCTAGGATGAGGTTTGGTCCACGGCTATGTATTGTAATGCTAAATTCTATACTCGAAGGTCTAGGCCTCCAAGTGAATTCTCACACTTACAAGCATTTGTTGGCAAACCTTGTTGCTAGATTTAAACCTACTGGATAAATAAAAGTGGCTGCAGTCAGTTATTTGGGGAGATTAGAAGTAAGTGGGGTTTGAGTTACCTGGCTAGGGGTGGAGAAGAGAGAGGACAAAGAAGAAGGAGGGGGGACGAGAAGAGTGGAGGAAGCCACCATGAGGGGAGATGGACCACAACGGGCACATGGCCAGGAGAAACAGCAAGTATTTGGGGTACACCACTGGGGAGGTAGCCAGGACAGCAGTTTGAAAAGTAGATTAGGAGTGACCCTCCTCCCACCCAGTTAACTGTCAAAGCCAAATTAAGTAACCTTAGCCTGAGTCTCATTCATTTGTAAGCTAGTCGGGGACAATCTTAAATTGGTTGTACTGCATTATTTTGGTAGAAAAGATTAGAAACTTACTTTAGGGCAGATTAACTTTCCAACTTTACCAGATTCCAACTCTTATGGTCCATATAGGTATCTTAAATAATCTAGACCTTGGAGGAATGGGACACACTGTCTTAACTTGTATTCTGTGAGTCTAATGGTTCTTCAGCAGAGTACGAGTTAAGGGAAGGGAACCTTCTGGAACAACAGCACTGGAAGGCTGACAAACTGTAAGAATAACCTTTTCAGCTAGCTCTTCCTTGGCACCCTAGGATATTCTCACTCACAGCTCTCGTCTATTTTTTAAAAAGCATTTATGGCCCTGTATCTTTTTTTCCCAAAATGGGAACTCTCCTTAAAATAGGATAAAGCATAATATAAATATAACAAATAGCATATTAATTTTCAAAATGGTTTAAGGTTCAGCAACATCACTCTGTCTCTTACATATCAACTACATGTTATTGAGGAGCAAAAAATGAAAACTGAGAATAACAACAGTCTTTTACTGAAACCAAGAAAATGGAGACATGTTAATAACTTCGACAACATTATTGAGCTAGCACAAGCCAGCAAGCTTTAATGTAACTCCAACACAAACGTACAGCGGTACATATCTAAACTCCCAGCACTCAGGGGCTGAGGGAGGTAGATCACAGGTTCAAGGGCAGCCTAGGCTACATAGCAAACCCTTTCTCAAAATAAAGCAAAACTGAACAAACTGAACATCTACAGAGGAAGGTCACTTCCCTAAGGTCACAGCAGGACTCAATTCGGGAAAATCCGACTCTAGATCCAGCCTTCATCTCATCATTTAAGTTCTATTTTTTGTGTATTTTATTTTATATTAATAGTTGTAGCTTTTTTTTTTTTTTGGCCTAATTTGTAGCAATCCTTCCAATGCTGCCTCCCAAGTACTAGAACTGTACAGCAGACACCCCAGCCTGCTTAGGGCTCATGTTCCTAATCATTATTTTGTAGCAGCACAGCTAATGTCCTGACAGGCTTAGGATGGCTCAGTGGTCAGGAGCACCCACTGCCCTTGCAGAGAACCTGAGTTCAGGTCCTAGCCCCATTATCAGGCAGCTCACAACTGCCTGTAATTCTAAGTCCAAGGAATCCAACATCCTCTTCTGGACTCTATGAACACCTGCATTCGTACATGGATAACCCACAACACACATATATAACATAATAAAAAATAAAATCAAAAAGTTTAAAACAGTCCTGACAGAGGTCTATAAACATGTGAACATTGTATTTACTCTTCAGAATTTAAATTTCTGTAAATGACTATCAAAACCACAATCAATTTAAAAATATTTTTAGAGGTACAACTCATACACTGTGAGGTTAGTATGTTCTTGTTTACTTATTGATTTACTATGATGCCTTCTTTGAAGAGCAGGCTGGCCTTAAACTCAGAAAGGCTGGGACTGCTGGTTTCCCAGCAGGCAGGGTTAAGATAAAGTCACTTAGCACTCAGTTCAATTGCTATGCACAAGACACGGTTAGTGAGTCTTCTAGTGGCTGTGAACAGGTATCTGACAAAAGCACCAGAACAAAGGGGTTACTCTGGCTTTAGTTTGAAGGGTGCAGCCCATTATGGCTGGCAAGGGATGGTGGGTAAGAGGGGGCAGTCAGGAAGTAGAGAATGGGCAGGGAGTTGGGGGAACGGGCTACCAAACCTCAGAGACCATTCCCACTGACTCACTTCCTCAGGCTAGATTCTCCATCTCTTAAAAGACTCCATAACTTTCCAAAAGTAGTATTACTCACAGGGGGCCAAGCTCAAAACATGAGCTAGGGGACAGGTGGAAGACACAGACCTATTTCCAAACACTAACATGTATAAACTCCCCGACCAAGAAGAAATATGATGCTTTTGTTCTCGAGACGGGGCCTCACTATGTAACTCAAGCTGGCCCAGAACTCACTAAGTAGTCCAAGCTGGCCTAACATTAAGATCCTCAAATAACCAGCTCCTGGTTTTGTTGATTCTTTGTATAGTTCTCTTTGTTTCTACTTGGTTGATTTCAGCCCTGCGTTTGATTATTTCCTGCCTTCTATTTCTCTTGGGTACATTTGCTTCTCTTTGTTGTACAGCTTTCAGATGAGCTGTTAGACTGCTAGTGTATGCTCTCTCCAGCTTCTCTATGGAGGTCCTCAGAGCAATGAGTTTTCCTCTTAACACTGCTTTCACTGTGTCTCATAAGTTTGGATATGTTGTGCCTTTATTTTCATTTAATTCTAAAAAGTCTTTAATTTCTTTATTTCACCCCTGACCAAGTCATCATTGAGTAATAGTTGTTCAGCTTCTGTGTGTGTGTGGGCTTTATGATGTTTCTGAAGACTAGCCTTAGTCCGCGTGGTCCGATAGAATACATGGGATGATTTCAATGTTCTCGTCTCTGTTGAGGTGTGTTTTGTGTGGGATTATATGGTTGACTTCTGAGAAGGTACCATGAGGTGCTGAGAAGGTATATTCTTTTTAGAGTGAAATGCTCTATAGATGTCTGTTAAATCCATTTGGTTCCTAAGTTTATAGCAGCCTTATTTATAATCGCCAAAAGCTGGAAACAACCCAGATGTCCTTCAACAGAATGGATACAGAAAATGTGCTACATTTACACAGTGGAATGCTACATAGCTATTAAAAACAATGACTTCATGAAATTAGCAAACAAAAGGATGGAACTAGAAAATATCATCCTGAGTGAGGTAACCCAGTCACAAAAGGACACACATGGTGTGCACTCACTGATAAGTGGATATTACCCCAAAAGCTCACAATGCTCATGATACAATCCACAGACCATATGGAGCTTAGGAGGAAGACCAAGGTGTGGATGCTTCAGCCCTGCATTGAGGGGGAAACAGGAAGATCATGGGAGGTGGCGGGCAGGAGGAAGGGAACTGGGGAGAAAAAAAGGGGAGGAAATAAGGGGGAATATCAGGTACTGGAGGGGACTGGAGAGAGGTACAGAGGGTCAGGAAATCAAATAAAAATATGTAGCAGTAGGGGATTAGGAACCGAGGATAGCCACTGGAGGGTCCTAGATACCAGTGAAGTGAGAGGCTCCCAGGAACCAAGGGGGTGACTAGAACAGTGAAGGGGAGACAGAACCTGCAGAGACCACCTCCAGTTGACAGGCATGGTTCCATGTAGGGGTATGGGTCCACTCACTCATCTCAAAGTTTTTAATCCAGAAATGCTCCTGTCCAAAGGAAAGACAGGGGCTGGGGATTTAGCTCAGTGGTAGAGCGCTTACCTAGGAAGCGCAAGGCCCTGGGTTCGGTCCCCAGCTCCGGAAAAAAAAAAAAAAAAAAAGAACCAAAGGAAAGACAGGAACAACAACAACAACAACAACAACAACAACGACGACGGAGCAGAGACTGAAGGAAGGGCTAGCTGGAGACCTCCCAACCTGGGGATCTATCCTGTTTGCAGATATGGTTGCTGTTGCCAAATAGGCACTTGCTTACAGGAATCTGGCTTGGCTCTTCTTTGGGAGGTTCTGGCAGCAACTGACCAATGCAGATGTAAATGCTTGGAGCCAACCCTCAGACTGGGCTCAGGGACCCTCATGGGGGAGCTGGCAGAAGGACTGGAGGAACAGAGGGGGATTGCAACCCCATATGAAGAACAATGTTGGCTATCCAGACCACCCAGTGCTTCCAGGGACTAGACACCAACCAAGGAGGCTCCAGATACATATGTGCAGAGGATGGCCTTGCCTGACATCAATGGGAGGGGAGGCTCTTGGTCCCGTGAAGCTTTGATGCCCCAGCTGGGGGATGCTGGAGTGGTGGGGTGGGAGAGGGTGGGTGAGTGGGAGAGCACCCATTTAGAGGCAAAGGGGAGGGGGTGGAATGGCGGAGGTTGCAGAGAGGAGACTGGGAAGGGGGACATTTGAAATGTAAATAAATAATCAATATTTAAAAAGGAAAAAACAAAAGAAAAAAAGAAGAAGAGACCAGTATCACTGAGGTGAAATATTCTGGGACGTGTTTTCTGAGAGCATAAAGAAGCTGTGTTCCAGAGACAGACAAAGTTGTACCTGATGCTGCAGCTGTATTTGGTATTATGAAAGACACTCCGGTGGTACTGGGTTTGAAGGCATGAAGGGGTCATGAAAAGCAGTTTGAAGTTTGGCATTGTGAGAGGCCATGGAAGGCCATTGGTGTAGGTGTAGACTCAGTTGCAGCTAAAGGCCCAGGACTGAAGGGGTCATGCAAAGAAGCTGATTCTTGACACCATGAAGGGGGCCTTCACTAGGTGAAGTCTAGTTGCAGTAAAAAACAAAACTCCAGCGTGTTGGAGATGCCAGTACCATGGGATAACCACGGAGTGGAGTCAACCAGACCCTGGAGTGCTACAGAGGGCAGAGGTGGAGAAGTGATGCCAGTCCTTTGTTGGACCCAGAAGACCATGTGTCATTCCCAGACATTGGAACAAGAGGCTGTGATGCTGAAATTGACTTGGAGACCTGTAGATGTTCAAGATACCAGAGCCAAGGGATACCTGCTGAGAAAGGCTGCTATCACAGAGTCGAACCACCCAGAGAGAAAGAACTGTGCTGTAGTCAACAAAGCACAAAGGAGCTGGAGATCTGAAGAGCACATTGACATCAGATACTGAGATGCAGAGGCTGGAGTTTCCCTTCCTGGTTTCCCATCCTGCTTTGGGGATTGCAGTTAAATGATTGGATGAATTTCAGAAGAGACTTTGAACTTTGGACTTTTAACACTGTTGACACTGCAATGGACTATGGGGACTTGGAAGTTGGACTAAATGCATTTTTATTACACTATTGCTAGGTATGACCCCTATAAACTCATGAATTAGAACAAGCCTATGGGGACCAGGGAATCAAATGTGGTGGTTTGAATATGCTTGGTCCATGGAGTGCCACTATTGGGAAGTATGGCTCTGTTGCAGGAAGTGTGTCACTGTGGGGGTAGACAGAGACTCTCCCCCTAACCACCTTAGATAAAGATGTAGAACTCTCAGCTCCTCCTGCATCATGCCTGCTTTTTTGCTGCCTTGTTCCCACCTTAATGATAATGGGCTAAACATCTAACCTGTAAGCCAGCGCCAATTAAATGTTGTCTTTATAAGAGTTACGCTGGTCATGGTGCCTGTTCACAGCAGTAAAACTCTAGACACATGTAAATAGGATTATATCATGTACATTGTTCTATGTTCCCTCTTACATTGTTATAGACAACTTTCCACATAAATACAGAGACCTACATAAGTATATCCTTTACATGAATGCCCTGAAGTCCTACAACCTATTAATGAAGACACTCTTTGTTTATACTGTAAAGTTTTAAAGTAGGGGCTGGTGAGATGGCTCAGGAGTAAGAGTATTTGCTGCTCTTCTGGAGAATCCAGAGTCAATTCTCAGCACCTACATGGCAGCTAACAACTGTTCCTAACTCCAGGTCCACAGGCTCCGACACCCATCTTCTTCTGGCCTCCAGAACACTGGGCACAAAGGTGATGCACAGACACACATGAAAGCAAAACACAACATCGAAAATGAATCTAAAAATCTTATTTTAAGTTCCTCCTCCTGCATTATAATAGTCTCATATAAGGTTTTTGGTAACAAATTTTTCAAACTAAGAGAAGATAGGGCATATTTAAACATATTTCACTCAGCTCTAGAGATGGAGCTAAAAAATACTCAGGATAAATCAAGGTTAGTTTTACCCATTAATAGTGAGTTGGGTGCTATCTCTATTGCAGAGAGAGAACTCAGTTGATAAAGCTCTTTGCTTGAAAGCACAATGACCTGTGTTTAGTTGCCCCAGAATCCCAGAGCCCTACAGAGATGGCTCAGCAGCTAAGGGCCCGTTAGAGGACCCACAGGATGGCTCACAAACATCTGTAAATCTATATTGCTAAGTTACAAGTTTATGGAACTTTGATTTTACCGGGCTAAAGAGGACAGTGTGTGAAAGAAATGGCTGAGAGGCAGTGGAGTGTGCGATCTGGTTCTGTTGCCCGAGTAGAGTGAGAATGAGCAGGGCCCACAGAATGAGATATGTATGTGAGCCAGGAGTGGTAACTACCAACTAGGGGACCGTGCAGAGAGGGCTGCTAAAAGGGAGACAGCAAGAGAGGGCAGCTTGCAGACAGTATGGCAAAAAAGCAGCTGGAGGGAGCAGATCTGGCTCGCATGAACTGATAGAAAGTGTTCCTCTTTAATTTTTACCACAACTTGTGTGGGCACAAATAGAGCATGGGTACATGCATTTGAAGACAAAGGTTGACAGCTTGCATCATCCTTGGTTTCCACTGTTTATATTAAGGTAGAGTCAATTAAACCCAAAGCTCATTGAACAGGTCTACTGCAGCTAGCCTGAATGCTCTGGGGATTCCAAGCCTCCAAGCTCCGATGATGTCCTTACTTGACACCATGCAGTCATGTCCAGCCCAAGAGAAACTGTAAAACTAATGGCAATACAGTTGTCAGTAACTGATAAATACACAAAACTATTACTTAATGGTGGATTTTCAGTATTAGAAAATTACTGTACTTAGTAAAAGTAGATAATTTTGGTATATATGCATCTGCTTAAGATGATGCAGAAACATGTTCCAAACAGAGGTTAATCACTAAGAATAAGAATGTCATTAAAAACAACAGCGAAGTATTGCTTTAAAGAATCTGTTTCAAGTAAAGGAAACTCGCCTCTTCATTTTCTCAGTAAAAGTAACATTCTCTCGTTAAGAAAGAAGAAAAACAAGGGAATAACACTCGAAATGTATATAAGAAATACTCAAGTTAATAAAAAAAAAGAAGAAAAACAAGCAAGCAAACAAAACTCCTACGTGTAGCCTAGACAGCAAAAAGCCAAAGTTCTACTGTACTATTTGCTTTTTCTCATCACCAGAGTTTCTAGGAAGATTAATCCCAGTTTTAAAACTTACGTTACAGAAGTCAGGTTTAATAAGCAAACACCTTGACAGCATCCAGCAGCCAGAAAACAACCACTTCTGTGTAATATCAAAGTAAATGACCTTGTTTCTTTGGAACTCGGCTCTGCAACATGATGTATATCTCAGCCTTCTGAATCCCATCACAGACCTTCCCCAAATTAATTCTTCCTATGTTCAAAAATAGACATCTCCTTAAATTATTCTATAAAAACTCTATTCCTATTCAATTATTGTCTCCCCCCCCCATAAGGAGTTTATTGTACTAAACATTTTTCTTTTCATGCTTGGGATCAGGGTTTAACTATATTCACTGTATGACCTCATGAGGACCAAGTGAGATTATACTTCACATTATTTTGTGTACCAATGTTAAGTATACACATCATGAGATATATGTGTGTATTGTTGGTGGTGGTCAAACTTCAGGCTTCACACATACTATTCAAGTACCCTTCTCTAAACTATATCCCCACCCCCAACCCAGTAATACCAGTTTTAGGGAGAATGTGCTGGGTATCAAATCTATGGCCTCCACTTGTAAGGCAAGCACTCTACTACCTAAGTATATCCCTAGACCACATAATTTCTTGTTTGTCTTGAGATAGAGACTGTCAACAAAGCTTGGATGTCCTTGCATTCTCACTACTCAATCAGGCTGGCTTCAAACTCACAATCTGCTAATCAAGCCTATCTGCTGGGATTGAAACTGTGTGTGTAGCCCAAGTGGTATCTTCTTGAGGAAGCCAAAATACACTTTTCATATTTTACATTAATAGAATGAAAGTCCAGTGGACAAGACAGCGCCAACATTTATCAGTAGCAGTTCCAGCGAGTCGTTCAGTTACAAGCTAGCTGAGATACCATGTCACGAGCATCTCATAATAAGCACGAATACTTGCAGTAAGAATCTTTAGAAAGCTAATGTTTCCTCATTTTATCATGCCACTAATAGTTCCAACATATTTACTATTAGTGAGATATTTATAAATAATGAAATTACAAATAGAAGACTAAAAACAAAAATTTTCTGCAAAGTTCCAATATCATCGATCTACTTTTAAACAGAAAAACAAAATAATGTTAAGGTATATAACTATCAGTACAAATGAGAAATAAAAAAGAAAAAATTTAAGGAGTGTAACACGAAAGCACAATGTTCTCCAGAACTCCAAGAAAAACTGGTACAGATGAACTGGTCAAATCGAAATAGTTAGGAAAAAAGAAAACCAAACAATGCTATGACATATATATATATATATATATATATATATATATATATATATGAATATTTTCTTCCACACATGTAACTTATGCATTAATATTCAGATCACAACATTTCAAGCACAAAGTATAAGTCTCGATATGGATGAAGATGCTATCTAAATTTATTTCACAACTATTGAGTGCCTACTATGGACACTGGGCAGAATACTAGATTAGCTTTAGAAAACTTGGCAATTCCCAGTGAGAAAAAGAGCATTCTAGCCTCACAGATCGAAGAGAACAGTTCATGAAAGATGCCGATAGAGGTACCTGACAATGCATTTCCACGAAGAGCCATCTTGATCATCTTGCTCTTCTATGTACATTCTCACATTGTGGTCTTGATCCAACTGGTACCAATACATGAGGCCATCTTTGTCTCTCCCAATCGGCTGGAGACGCATAGTATCAGCATCCTCCTCATTAATTATATTCTTGAATTTAAGATTGTCATCAAACTGACACTCACAGAGATACTGAAAAAAAGTTATATTGTGGCTTAAAATACTGTGAACACATTTCTCAAATAAATATGACCCAATATGACTGCAGAGCCAAGAGGTCGAACAGTTCAATCTATTTTGTACTATTTTGTCATTTCATTATGTAGAATCTGTTTTAATACATATATTTAATATAGTTTCACTTACACACAATTCAAACTATATTACTAAACAGTTTATGTGCACTAAACACTCCCCAATTATACATCATTGTATAATACTGTTATTTTCACTTATATTTTAAAACTATTAATATAACTGGCAAATAAAAAAATCACATACATTTATGATCCAATATATAAACAATGTAAAATGTTTAATTCAAGCATACTTTGTGATGAGAACATCTACTAACAATTTTCAACTATGTAATTACAATGACCTTACATTTTATCACCCAACTACTTGAAATTCTGTAAGTTTACCCAAAATCTATCCAATCTGATTGTCACCACACTGACCAGGGCTAAATACCATTGTATTCCTGACTGTTTAAAGTTCTACATTAAAGTGAGAACATGGTGTAATTTCTTTCTGTGCCTGACTTACTTTGCACAATGTCTTCCTAATTTAGAAATGTCTTAAATTACATTTTTACTTATTTTCTCTATGCGTCTGTGGGCACACATGTGTCACAGCTTGCATGTGCAGGCCAGAGGACAACTTGTAGGAATAGGTTCTCTTCTTCTACCATTTATGAGTCCCAGAATTGAACTCAGTGTGGTAGCTGTTTTTACCCACTGGCCTTATCACCAGCACTTTTTCTTAAAGACTGCAAATGCAGGGGTTGGGGATTTAGCTCAGTGGTAGAGCGCTTGCCTAGCAAGCGCAAGGCCCTGAGTTCGGTCCCCAGCTCGGAAAAAAAAGAAAAAAAAAAAAAAAAAAAGACTGCAAATGCATCTCTTATTCACTAAGATCTGCCAATACTGTGATTACTGCTGTAGTGCACATGGGAGGCCAAATATGGATATGAGAGCCATACTTTGTTTTTGCTGGTTTACTTATTGGGTTTAATGCTGATTTCATTTCCGGAGGATGTACAGCGAACAGTAGGAGTGCTGAATCATTTTGACCATTCCACTTAAACATCTCTGGCAAACTGTCACACATTTTGTTTCTAAGCAGTATTTTAAAGAAGCCTAATTTTTCCCTTTTCTGAAGGCGGCTGTAGGAGGAGCACTTGAGCCTAAGAGTTTAAGACAAATCTTTACAAAACAGTAAAGTCCAGGTTCAACCAAAGAAAAAAAGAAAGACAAATGTAGACACACTACAAATAAATGCTAAGTGAACAGGGTACCTCAGAAAGACTGCTGTATGCATCTTGTAGACTCTCCGTGTGAGCTAAAAGAGCAATTGATATCTAACAATAAAGTAACTGCTACTCTAGCCATTTCTTATATCATATATATACTGTACATTATTAATTGCTTAGCTAAGCAGTAGTAGCACATGTCTTTAATTCCTTAGGCAGAAGCAGGTGAACCTCTGAGTTCAAGGCCAGCCTGGTCTACAGAGTAAGTTCCAGGACAGCAAGGGCTACTTAGAAAAATCCAGTCTCAAAAACAACAAACAAAAAACAAGCAAGCAAACAAACAAAAGAATCACCACAAACCCTCTGAGGTCTTCTAAGGATGTCACTAAAGAAGTACTGTGAAATCTCAAGGCAATGAAGACCTCGTTCCTTTTTTCACTATTAGCTTCTTCTGTTGCACTGACTACAATTAAGGAACATAAGAAAACTCAAACTTGAAAGTAACCCTATGCTGAGACTGAGATGACCCATTTTAACCAAAGGCGTTTGCTTATGTGAAGGCTTTATTAGCACAATGGCATACCTTTACTTATCTGGGAAACAATGGGGACGTCAAATGTATCTAAGGCCATTATCAGCAGTCTGTAAGATACAGTGGTTGATGAAAGTGGCAGCAGAAACAATGGAAAAAACTGCCAAAGCAACTGCTTCCCTATCCTGTTACTGTATCTCTAAGCAGAAATAACTGACAAGACTGTAAAGATCCTTAAAAATACGTGCGTGCCGTGCACATGTACTTTTGTGTGTGTGTGTGTTCTGCTCCTACGCACGGAAGCCAGTGATTAATGTAAGGCGTGTCTTCGTAGACCATTCCTGATTCTTATTCAGACAGGTCCCTCACTGACCCCAGAGCACAGGGCTTTGCCTGGCATACCTATCCAGCTTGCCTGCCTAGGGCTGGGTTCATGGGCAGGCTCACACCACCTGGCTTTGTAAATGGATTCTGGAGATCTGATACCTGTTCCTCATAACTGAAAGGCAAGGACTGTATCTGCAAAGCTATCTCCTCAGCCCTTTTAATCACTGAAAAACAAGAAAAAAAAAATGAAAGAACCTATTGTTTCCTAATCATAAAATGTCTACCCTTCCCCCACTGCTTTTTGTTCAGATATAAGAAACAGCCCAGGCTGGCCTCAAATTTAGGACCTTCCTGAGTCAGCCTCCAAGTACTGAGAATGCAGGTATGTATATCCATCCCCAATTCTCTTTTACTTTGAAAAGTTTGTATCGCCTGTATTTACTTATTTAGCAGGGCACTTATGGCTCACATATGGAAGACAGAGGAGAACTCTGCAGACTCATTTCTCTTTCTACCAGTAAGGTCTCAGGAACCCAAACTCAGGCTGTTAGACTTGATGGCAAATACTTCTACCCACTGGACTATCTTGCTGTCCCATAGTTTACTTACATTGTAATTTAGGCATCAAAGTAACTTTTTTTTTTTTTTGGTTCTTTTTTTCGGAGCTGGGGACCGAACCCAGGGCCTTGTGCTTCCTAGGCAAGCACTCTACCACTGAGCTAAATCCCCAACCCCTCAAAGTAACTTTTGAACTAAAATTACTATAACAAATACATGCATTACCTTTTTTTTTTTTTTTTTTACATGCATTACCTTTAAGAGTGCTAGTTTGCATTCAACACTCATTTCAAGATAGCCTTTCTTCTCCATCTCCCATGCCCAGGTACTGTTAAACTCTTGGCATATCTGTAAGAGAAAATTAATAGCTCAATACATGAAAACAATTTTCACTGGTGTTTACTGTACTTTGGATTTGGAATGGCACCCAAAGGCTCAGGTGTTAGAAGCTTACTAGTTTAGTAGGTGGGGCTAGCTGTAGAAGTAGGTCACTGAAGGTCAATTACTGTTCCGGTTTATTGTGCCCACTTCTGCTTCTGGGAGCACATGGGAAGAAGAGCACAGCTTTACCACAGACTCCCCAAAAATGAGCTTTGCCTTACCACAGGCCCAGAGACAGAGAGCTGAGATTGTGCACCCAAACCTCTGAAACCATGAGCCAAAATAAACGTTCCCTGTTTAGGATGGTTTTCTTAGCCATTTTGTCATCACAAAAAAGTTGAATAGCGATAAACATTGGTTGTTCTTCTATGATTATGTTGTGTTCTTAATACATATATAGAGAAAAGAATTCAGAATGACAGGCCAATCCAATTCCAATTTACATTGCATACTACTTAGACCCATCAGAAATATTTACTAATGCCTATAACAACTTATGAAAGAATCTCTGAGGAGGAGAAATGGTTAAGAACACTTGCTACTCTTGGAGAGGACCCCAGTTCAGTTCCCAGCACTCACACGATGGCTCGCAAACATCCATGATTCCAGTCCAGAAAGATCTGGTGCCCTCTTCTGACCTTGGAGGGCATCAGGTCCATGTGTGGTGCACAAACATATATACAGGAAAAACACATAAAATAAACATACATATATAAAAAGTAAAATAAATAAATCTAAAAAACATTAGCAATGACGTGGAAAAAGAATCTCTCTTGCTTCAACTTTGTATGTTTTATGGATATAATTTTTTTCATGTGAGAATAATTATTTGATAATCTTTCGAAAGGAAGGCATGGGTGACAGCTTATTCACTTTTATCACTAGACAGAAGTTCAAAACCATCAAATTCTACAGACATATTCAATAGAAGGTCTCTTCAAATCGGCTTTCTCTTTATTCTCAGTACAGTAAGAACTCCAGTGCCTTCTTTTTACAACTTCAGTAACAGGCTTTTACTTGAATGTTTCAGGATTCTTTTCCTACATAAGCACTTTAGCCAAATCAGAGCCACTGTAATGGACTGAAGAGAAAAAATGTGGAAATGCTCCACAAATTAGTACAAATTAGGTGTGGGACCATGTCTGCCATCCACCTGCACGGAGGTGCAGTGAGAGGGACCACGAGGTTCAGACATGCTTGTGTCACATAACTACACAAAGAGTGGAGTCAGTTCTGTCCAACAGACCTTCACCGAAAAACTCTTCCTTAGATTCTTCATAAGAATCTAGGAAAGATTCATGTGCTAAGTTCCAGAGATATGACTTCTCTGACCAAATGGTTGTGTTTGTTTTCAGCAATAACCAGGTAATGATGACGATGAAGATGATGACGCTCTTGGATGCTGTGCATTTGCCAATGTCATGGAGTTTTTATTGTTATTGTAACAAGTAGCAAAATGAGGGCCAAAGCAGTAGAAGCAAACAAGATAAGAAACTGTCCTGGAGCCAGGGTATTGGTTAAAACAGAGATTTGAAAGAAATACACAAGTAGACAACAGAGAAAGCTTTGGCAACCCTCTTTATCCAGGAACAGGAGTAGGATGGACTTCCTGGAAGGGGTACACTTTCCCAGCTGTCCCTAGTGCTATCTTTTACTAGTAAAAAATAATAAATAAATGGTCAATATAAGGCAAGCAATATGACCAAGAACTATACAGAAAATGGTAAAAGTCTCACAGAAAGGATAAATTCCCCATTTCCTAGAATTCCACCAAATTCCCTCTAATTGACAGCACATTTTTGTATATGTATGTATGTGTATTCATGTAACAAAGCAAATAAAAACCTAAGGGTACCATTTAATGAAGAGTGTAGATGACACAGGGTACACATGAAATGACTGTGTATTACAAGCTAAAGTGGCAGGATCTGGACAGGTAATCACAGCAGCAAACGACACTAATGCTGAGGAGTCTACAGCAGTCCTAGTCTGTCAGGTAGTACAGCTACACAGCAGTCAGCTTCCAAATGACAACGAGTTACCTCAGTACTTAGCAACTCCAAGAATTTACATAGGGAAAATAAAACATTAAAAAAAGATATTATTTCCAATAGCTAAAAGGAGGAAGCAACCCAAATGTCAACAGAAAAACAGGGAAACAAAATACAAATCCACATAGTGAAATTGCATATAGCCTTAACAAGGAATGAAGCACAGACGGTGATAGGGCTCAGCTGCTTAGATTATAGTTCACAGGGGTCACTTAAGACCACCAGAAAACCAGTATGTACATTATGATTATTAACAGCAGCAAAATTAGTTATGAAGTAGCAACGAAAATAACTTTACGGTTGGGGTCACCACAACATGAGGAAGTGTATTGAAGGGTTGGAGTACTAGGAAGTTTGAGAACCACTGCCTTAGACCTACCACCAGTCTCCACTCCACAAAGAAAGGGAAAATAACAAGCGAGCAAAGCAATAACAACAAAATATATGGCTGCCTGGATGAATCGAAAACATGCTAATACAAGAAACCACACAAAGGGATATACTACAAGATCCTATTGATCTGAGAATGTCTAAAATACTGAAATTTAAATTCAGAGACAGAAGACAGATAACAGATGTGATGAATAGTGCTGCTGTTGGTGTCACAGAATCTACAATCATCAGGACACGCCTGCCGTGGATTATCTTGGTTATAAAACTTGAAGTGGGAAGACCAGCCTACTATAGATGAACCAACTTTCCAGCTGGGATCCTAGACCAGAGGAACAGAGAAAGAACTGAGAGTCAGAATGCAATCACTGGATGCCATATAAACAGCTGACTCAAGCTCCTGCTGCCTGGACTTTACCATCATGATAAACTACCTCAAACTGAGATCCACAACAAGCCTCTTCTCCTTTAAGCTGCTTGTCAGTATTTTATCACAGCAACAGAAAAGCAACTGAGACAGCAGGAGGAGATGGGGTAAAGAAGCAGGAAGTATGACCTAATGGGCATGGCTTTCCCTTTCGACTGATGAAAATGTTCTGAAATTAAGATAGGTTATAAACTCCTTGCAACTATACAAAAACAAGTACAAGAACAAACAAAACAAGACAAAAACACTGAATTGTTTATTTTAAAAGTATTAATTTTGTTATTTTGAGATAGGGCTCATGTAGCACACACTCCTCAAATGTACTCTGTAGCTAAGGCTATCCTTGTGTCTCTGCCTCTCAAGTGCTTGGAGCACAGCTGTGTGCCACTGCACCTGGGAAAGCATCAACTTTATGAAAGGTAGAGAAACATCTCAAATCTTAGAGTGGACTGTGTTGCTATCCACAGCAAGGAAATGGGCAAAGAGGGGTAAACAAGGAATATAACTCACATTACTCTCTCTAATCTCTCTAATAATTAAAAATGTATTTCAGGGGGCTGGAGAAATGGCTCAGGGGTTAAGAGCTCCGACTGCTCTTCCAGAGGTCCTGAGTTCAATTCCCAGCAACCACAAGGTGGCTCACAACCATCTGTAATGAGATCTGGTGTGTCTGAAGACGGCTACAGTGTACTCCTATACATTAAATAAATAAATAAATAAATCTTTTAAAAAATGTATTTCAAATGCTACCAATAGAAGTCAGCTGCCACCAATAGAGATGTGGATATGAAATACACTGAAAATTATAAATCTAGTTCTATATTTGCATATATTTTTAAAGTATGCTTCGCCAGAACTGAGCTATGACTACCTCTGCCTGTTTTAGAAACATCAGTTGTTCAGGAGAACTGAAGCAAATATCAGAGTGCAAATAGTGACAAGGTCTCACTTAGTACGGGAGGGCAAAGATGAACAGAGGTGATCTCTGGGCACTGTAACATATTTCAGCTGACAAAGTGCGTACTTAGTACACATGAAGCCCTGGGTTTAACCTCCAGCACTGCATAAACCAGAGGTGGTGGTGCACACTTGTAATCCTAGCACTGGCAGCTGAAGGTCTGAGAGTCCAACATCACCGTACTGGGCCAGTCTGAGGACAACCTGGGATACAGGAGACCCTATCTTAAGCCAAGGCAACCAACCATGACCAAAAGGAAGGTTCTGCACCAAGAAATCAAACTGATTGACCAATCAATTGATAGAAAAATCTACAAATACAAGACTACAGGACAGAAATACCAATACAACCAATGGAGGAAGAGAGACCTAACAAAGGGTTTCTTCAAGTAGTGGCATTTATGAATCAGTGGCACTGGGATCAAAAGGATAGGCCAAACTGTATAAAAATTGCTTTTTCTTATGTGTGAGAGTACGTGTGTGCACACACGTGTATACACATAAGTCACACGTGTTGAGAAAAAGAAAGACAAGACAAAGAGAACTCCAAGTCATTTGATGTCGTGACCTATGTGGACACTCATACAATAATGGCAAGCACACACACATACCACATACACACAAATACCACACACCACACACCACACACACACACCACACACCACACACACACACCACACACACACACACACAGAGGACTTTTTTTTTAACTGATCCTTTGTAGCCTTTTTTTATCCCCATTTCACTAAATTCTGCCCTGATTTAATCACCTTTTTCTGTCTACTGATTGAGGGTTTAACTTACATGAAAGTTTAAAATCACATAGCTTGAGTTTCAAATCTTGCCTCTCCCTACCAGCAGGGTGATTTTGTTGAGTCAATCACCTGTTCGACTTGGACTTGCAGGTTCTTCTTCTGTAAATGGAGGTTTGGGGCAAATAAAAGACAAGGGATGTGCCAATCACATACTCGCTGTGTCATGCCTCCATTATATATATGCAAACCTGAAAAGAATTCTAGAAAGCCATAAGAAGAATCAATTAGAACACAAGAAGGAGTTAAAAGAGCTAGTAAAAAAATAGTATGCTAGTCATCTTCAAAATGTAGGTAAGTATTGTTTACCAACACTAGCTTCAGTCATGTGTATGGAACAGGTGTAAGAGGTAAATACCATTGTTAGTGACAGATGCATTTTAATTTCCCATTTTTATTTTCTAAGGGTTAAGCATGTATTTTGCTAAACCACTGCTAATGTTATTATCTATTATGGGAGTAAATTCTGAATCTTCATAGCCTATATTAATATGACAACAGACTTCATTATGTTTTTATACATTTATATAATGTATATTTTAATAATTTTTCACCTTTGTTTTTTCTGTTTTATTTTATGCATATGAGTGTTTTCCTGCAAGAATATATGTGTGCCATATCTACAAAGTTATATCCTCTGGATTAGAGCTCCAGTCAGTCATGAGCAAGTATGTGATGCTAGGTACCAATCGTTGGTCCTCCAACAGAGCAGCAAGTGGTATGAATGGCTCAGCTACCTCTCCAGCCCCCAAACTCAATTTATGCTCACTGCTTTACTGTAGATTAGGCAGGTTATGGTGATCAATTCATCTCTTCCTCTTCTGCCTTCTTGCCCCTCCCATTCTGCCAATCCTGCTCTTTCCAACCAGTCTTACCTCTGAGAGTAATTATGTCTTTATATGTGATATTATCTGTGCTTGTGTGTGTGCACAAGTGTGCACATGCACCTATGAAATGTGTGTGCAGCACAGCATGCATTTTAAGGTCAAAGGACAACTTTCAGGAGTCAGTTCTCTCCTTCAAGCAGGTCACTGGACTTGATGATAAGCTCCTGTACCCTCTGTGTCTCTCACCAGTACCAACAGTGAATAGTCTGAAGCTAAGATTCTTGCTTAAATCTAGAGAAACCTATTGTATTAATTTTATCTACAGTGAATACTTATATACAGATATTAAGTATTTTATGTATAATAAATGTTTAAAATAAAATTTACCATTTTAACTGCATAATTCACAGTTATTATTAATTTTATTTAGGATTTTGAGTAGCCATTACTACTTTTCACTTTCTAAAACATTTCTTGGGCCAGGAAAATGGCTCAGTTAGAGAGTATCTGCTCTGAAAGCATTAAGTTGTGTGTTCAGATACCCAGTGCCCATGTAAAAGGCAGGTGTGCCTCTAACCCCAGTGCTGGCAAAGCATAATGGCAGGCATCTGGAAAGCCTGCTTCAGAATAAATCAGGTGGAAGGCACGACTGAGGAACACACCCAACACCAACCTTTAGCCTCCACATGCACATATACACATGCATGCCCACAAGCACACGCCATTTCATAATTCAAGTAAATTCTTGAACCATTAAATTCTCCTCTCATGTTATAGGACCTGGGGTAAGCTTGTCATCTAATAGACACAGGGTCTCATGAAATCAAGACTGACGTCAAAATCACTATGTAACTTAACCAAGGATAACTTGAACTTCTGATCCCCCTGCCTCTGCTTCCCAAGTACTACATGAGTGTCACCACATCTGGTTTATTCAGTGTTCCAGACCAGAGCTTCATATACTACGCACCATCCCACTGGCTAGGCTACATCCTAAACACCTAGAAATGCATGTGTTAAGCAGAGATCTATTTCTCAATGGTGTCTTTTCTTTGTTTTAAGAATGCATCCCAACCCTTAATGTTTTAAAGATTTCTTTTATGAAATGACTGCTGTTTACATGTATGTGAATCATGTGTATGCCTAGGGCCTGTGGAAGAAGATGTCAGATTCCCAGAAACTGAATTGAATGGTTGTGAGGCACCAGATACTTCACATCAAATCTAGGTCCTCTGTAAGAGCAACAAGAAGTGCTCTTAACCGTTGAGTCATCCCTCCGGTCCCCCAGTTGAGAGTCCCCCAGTTTGTTTTATATTCCTCCACTTCCCACATGCATGTTTATATGCATGTTTCCATGTATGTGAGTACACAAGTGGATGGGTGCACATACATACATGCTGAGTGCATGTTAAAGCCTGCCTGAGGTTGTTGCTGGGAATCATCCTGAACTGTTCTTGTTTTTCACTAAGCTTTTGAGGAGTCTCTCAATCAAATCCAGAGCCTGCTGATATGGCTAGTATGATTAGCCTGCTTGATCTGGGAATTCTGTCTCCACCCACCAAGGCCAGAATTACAGGCAGGTTGCCACAACCACCTAGTATTTCTGTGGATTCTGGGGTTCCAAATTAAGGTCTTCAAACTTGCTGGGTAGTGCTTAACCACTGAGCCATCTCCTCAGTACTTAGGAGTCGTTTTTCTTTGGGGGCGGGGAAGGGAGGATTTCTTCATTTTTATTTTATGTGGTGTCTTGCCAAATAAAATATGATATAGATGTCTGTGTGAGGTTGTCAGATCCTCTAACTAGAGTTACAGACAGCTGTGAGCTGCCATGTGGGTGCTAGGAATTGAATCTGGCTCCCCTACAAGAGCAGCCAGTGCTCCTAACCCTAAGCCATCATCTTTCCAGCCCAGGCTTTTAATATATTCTGGATAATGAACTTTCCAGGGCTGTACTTACATAACCTGCAGCATGAACTACCTCATCCTACGGCTTTTCTCACTCTCTTTATAACATCCTCTGATGTACAAAAGATGTTAATCTGATAAAGATGAGCTAGTCCTCTTCCTGGTGTTGCCTATACCTTCAGTGTCCAATCTGGGACTGTATAGTTTAAATGTAAGATCACAAAGATTTCCCCTAAGAGTTTTACAGATTTAGGTCTTACATTACTGAATCATTCTGAGTTAATCTGTATATGTTGTATGAGGTAAGATACATGTTCGATTTTGCAAACTGCATTTTTAAAAAAATTTTAACATTATAGAAAACAGTTAAAATATGTAAAAATGTTACAGTGAATGCATGACAAATTCTCTCTACATATTGTATTCTTATGTCATTCTCATTCAGTCAGGAATCAAGAAGAGTATATGTTACTGACATGCTAGGACTTTCCGATGCACTTCTAAAGGCTTTTCTCTATAGGGAAGTAAGGATCTTCTTCCAAATCCTGATAGTTTGTGTGTGGTGCCTCTGTGACTATAAAGGAGCAGGACTTTTGAGTGTTATTGAGAGGTCATAGTCAAGTGGTCATAACAAGCTGCTGCAAACTGTAAATAACCAAATGGGAGGCACAGGATACCGAAGTCACCTACAGGAACACTCTTGTTACAGCAAATTTCCCAGCCATAACATGACTCGCCATGGGAGAGCATATTATATACGTTATTATAAAAGAACCATTGAGCCATCTCAATGTCACATAGGAGTTCTGCAGAGATCTAAGGAAAGTACAATTAGCATTACTATATCCACAAGCATAAATAATGTAGGTTAAATTCAAGTACATTTGTGAAGAAATGAATACTGCAGAAGAGAAAAAAAGTCATCTAAAATTATGCTGCTGTTCCTTTGGTAAGCTAGTGTTACACACACTTTGTTGGGCTCCAGCAATTTGATAATAGTATGCTAAGGGCATTCATACAGTTTCATTTAATAATGACTAAATTTCATTTAGTGGGTAATTATCTTATACATTTTTGGAATTAAGAGACTTAGCTGCTTCTCATTACAAATCCAGAGCTCTCTGTGGTATTAATATGTGTAATACTAAAATATTCCCTAAAAGTCCATGTATGTGAACACTTGGTTCCCACCTGGTGGTACTGTATAAAATAATGAAACTTTTGGGACATTTTCTGTTTCTTGGTCCAGCTAGAAGACTGGCTGTCCTACTCTCCTGCAAACAAGGATTGGGCCACTTGTACTACCATGCCTTCCTTAAACTATGGGCGAGAAACCCCTCAAAGTGTCAGCCAAAACTTCCTTCAGGTCACTTCTATTGGGTGTGACCTCAGTGATGAGAAAAGTTATCGGGGGCAATCACATGAACAAAGAATGAAGTGTTCAAGGTTCCAGGCATGAGAGGAAGCTGTGCAGCACTCACGGGACTAAGCATGCATGCTGAGTACTGACAAACCTGGCTTCACTCCTTGCTTTGGGCCTTCCACCTGTCCTTCTGAGAACCATGGATGTCACCTGTACATGACCTGGAATGTGGGGCTGAACGAAACGATATTACATGCACAATAGCATAGAACCAAAAGGAAGTTCTCAGCATTGCACTGTGGAAAGCAGAATTCCTGAAAAGAAGCTGTGCCTGGCTATCAACAAGAACTGGAAGGAGCATCCATGTCTGCAGAAACAGACTGACTGACCCCGGTACTTCAGTACTGAGGAGAGACTGGAAATTGGTAGGTTCAGAGGCTAACTACTTCATCTTGGGCTAGTCTTAGCCTTCTCGAACAGCCATTCCTTGCTCCACTCTGTAGCTGAATTAATCCCTCATGATAACAAATAAAAAACTCCTAGGAGCTGTTAGTCTATCAGATCACTGGCTTCTATCAATCAAGAGTTAAGAATGTTATCAGGTAGTACCCTTGGCCCTATAAAATAGCTCACCCTTCTTACTGTACACAGCACTCAGGTGTACCCACCAATGTATTTTAAGTTGCTTTGAATTGTGCCATTCTTTATACAAAACCGTAAAAGCCCTAGGAAACTGCTTCCATGTTGGAACATGAAATTTGGGATAACCTAAATCTGTATTTCTGGGCCGCGGCTACTAACAATGGCTCCAGAACAAGCTATCTATTATTCTCCTTAAAATTTCCTGTATAGAAGTCAGGGAGCTGTGGTTTTTACATTGACAATAGGAATATAAAATGGTCTAACGACTATGAAACTATTCAGTAGTTCTCAAAAGGTTAAACAAAGAAATAACTATATGACCCTTCTCGGTATGATACACATAAATAACAATATATGTTCATATGAAATTGTGTGTTGTACTCATGTTCACAGCAACATTATTCCCTCCAAAGTGAGAGAAGCTCAAAGAAATAAAGAAATTTTATTTCACTGGATAAATACATCTGTAAATATCCAATTTTTAATCAAATACGATTAAATTATTAAATGAGGAAAAATATCCCTTTTGAATTCATAATTGACCCCTTCCAGAGAATAAAAGCTACAGGCCAGAGCTGCAGGTGTAACTCAGTCATTGTGCACCTGCGGAGTGAACAAACCTTGTTGGTTCCCAGCACAGGAGATCGTAGAGTGGGGAACGATAAGTGAGGGAGATGAAAGAAAGGAGTAATGGCATGTTCGGAAATTATTTTGGTCATGTGTTACCATATTTATTTACTTTCAAAGGACTTCTATATGTTATTACAGACTGAGTACCAAAAATTGTCTTTTATCTTCCCTTTCTTTTTGTTGTTGCTTTTTGAGACAAAGTCTCATTAAATAGCCCAGGCTGGCCTAGAACTCAAAATCCTCCTGCCTCAGCATCCCCACTGCTGGGATTACAAGCACACACCACCATATGTAGCTTCTTCCTTTATTTGGAGGGATAAACAATGAGGTTACTTAGTGTTGAGAAGGAGGTTATTCTCTATTCCTGACATACCCCAGAGTACAGAAAGAGGACAGACGACAATTTATGGAAGCTGGTTCTCCTCTTCCACTATGAGGGTCCTACGGGTCAAAGTCAGGATTACCATGCTTGCTGCCAAGCGCCTTTACCCACTGAAGCATCTTACTGCCCAAATTGAGTTATTTTCTACTTAACCTCATTATCTTTCATGTATAAAAGTTCTTAAGTAAAATAATTTACTTATTATTTATTTGTTCATTGTCTAAGAAGCACATCTGTGGCATAACACTTCTTGAAATCAAATGTCTTAAAAATCAACAATTACATTCAATGTGATAAACTTCCCTTTTCTTTAAAAAAAATTTACCTAGCTGAACAGTGGTGGTGTATGCCTTTAATCCCAGCATTTAGGAAGCAGAGTCAGGGGATCTCTGAGTTAGAGGCAACTCTGGCCTACAGAGTGAGTTTCAGGACAGTCAGGACCCTGTCTCAAAAAGAAAACAAAAACAAAAACAAAAACAAAAAAAACCAACATAATCACTTATCAATCAATCATACAAAAAGACCACCAAACCTAATAAAAATAAGAAATTGCCACCTGCTTGTCTTAACTGACTTATTTATTTAGTTTTTTCCCTTGGCAGGGTTTCATTGTGACCCTGACTATTCTGGAACTCAACTCTGCAGACCAGGAGGGTCTCGAACTCAGACATTCACCTACCTCTGCTTCCCGAATGCTGGAAGTAAAGGTGTGCCACCACACCTAGCCTGAATAGCTTCTTTTAAAATTGCTTTCCGTGTCACTTTTGAAGGTCTTACGCCAACTGTGGAAGGAGCAGGGTGACAGGAAAGTAGAGGCACAGGTGCTAAACTCAGATAGGGACATTTGTCACCCACCATCAAGGTTAGTTACAATCATTAACAACCAAAGGGAACAGAAGAGCTCCCTGGATGGTGGGTGGGTGGGTGGGTGGGTGGGTGGGTGGGTGGATGGATGGATGGATGGATGGATGGATGGATGGAGTCAATGACAGAGACATTTCTTTGTGTCTTGCCAAGTGAAAGGAATGTGACTCGAGGCCAAGGCTTACCCAACAGGCAAAGACTCAAGGTCCTGGCAGACCATCTGGCTTAAATTCAGCTCACCACATTTATTTTTACAAGGATAATTCTGCCTTAAAAGTAAAAAGTAACAAGAGTACATTTGTGGGTTCTCTTCCATTCTAGATAATACTGGACAATATATGTTAGCCAGTGTTAAGAGAAGAAACTAAAACGAATACCTTAGGCACACTGAGTTGCTGGGTACCTCTCCTATTGTAAGTTACCAAGATCTGTTGAGTCTACCTTCCACAAAAGGAAAGGGGGTGGGGGGAGGAAAAACAGTTCCCACATCCAAACCCCAATTTAGGCTGCTCCACTATTCACTGGGCTTATCACAGTATTTCTACATAATAGATGGCTAAGCCTTTTTGCTGTGTTCTCTCTTGGTACCTTATTATGTACTAAAGCTAAGGTGCTAGCAATTTCTGAACACGTCTGCTCCCTCTGTAGGTCTTACTTTAGCTGTTTTAGAGACACTAAGAAGACACAATAAATAGGTGACAACAGCATGGTTTGCTGAGTCTATGCTGAGGAAGGAAGAAGTAAATGCCGGACAGTTATGTGGTCTATATTTAAACAAACTTTTTAATTTAATGATTTCCCATTACTCAGTAACACATACTACAGCACTACTACAGGAAAGCAATAGAGAGCAAAGAAAGGTAAAAGTATTACCACAAAACTAGCTAATGACTGTGAATGAGAAATAAATTAAAACAAAACAAAACAAAACCTGGAATTGTCTAAGTGACAGTTAAACCTAATGTCACTTCCTAAAAGCTGAGAAGAAACAAGCATTCAAGAGACACAAGGCCTGTGAGAGACACTTCATCAATGGTCCATCAAAGCACTGGAGTCAGCAAGTCCTGGGCCTCAGTGAAATGCTGGCTCTGTCATTTTTGGCAATGTGGTCTACACAAGTTATTGAGTTTCTCAAATTCAATTTCCTTATACACAAAACAGAGATAATCTGTATTTCAAAGGTACAATAACAGACACACAAAAGTATAGTTTTAAACAGTACATAGTGAACATTCAATATAAAAACTACACAATAGGACCAGGCCTTCTGGCACATGTCTGTAATCTCAGCACCAGAGAGACTTAGGCAATAGAGTCAGAAGCTTGCGGCTACACAGGGAGACCCTGTCTCAGAGGAAAACACAAAGCAAAGCAAAACAAAACATACAATAGTTTCCATAATGAAGTTAATACCAAGTCCACAGAGGAAAAATTTATACAATAGACTTTAACTAAGGAACATCGTCCTGGGAAAATGCCTCAAGGAGACAGTAACACTCAAGCTGAGGCTTAAGGGATAAGTAAGTTTGCCAGGAACTCAACGAGTTGGCAGGAAAGCATTCCAGAAGATACAGCATATGCAGGAACTCTTGGGGGAAAGATGGCAGGTTCAAGACAAGAGTAGATTTGTAAGTGAGAGGATAAATTTCCGAATTGGTAAGTATTACACTTTCATTCCTGTGTCTAATAAGTTATTTTTTGGGGTGGAGCGATGGTTCAGTAGATAAGAGCTCTTGCTGTGCAATACAGAGAGGCTCTGGGTTCAGATCCCCATGCTCATGTGACAGGCAAGTGTGGCCACACATATCTGTAATCTTAGCATTTGTAGGGAATTAGGGAAGGGAGGTGTGTGTGTGTGTGTGTGTGTGTGTGTGTGTGTGTGTGTGAGAGAGAGAGAGAGAGAGAGAGAGACAGAGAGAGACAGAGAGAGACAGAGACAGAGAGAGACAGAGAGATCAGGCAAGGGATGGTAACTGCATGAAATAAGCAGTAGCAAGTGGATGGTGGTTGATTACTGGGATACAGGGAAAAGAACTCTGGGGCGATGTCTGATTCTTGGTTCAGACTAAAAATGTTGATGATAACATGAATATATCACAGTTTCTGCAGGTATAATAGGTTTGAAAAAGAATAAAGTTGGCTTTTGATGTGTTTGATTGTGTTTGGTTAATGTGACATCAGATTAGTGGGTCACCATCTTGATGTAAATGGAGAAGTTTAACCTTTCCATATGTTTAATATCAGGTTGGTCAATGGTTTTCTAGTATTTTAATTTTACGATAGCCAAAACTAAGAACAGTAAATGATCTATATGCCCTTTAGACCAGATATCAATCAACTGTATCTGCAGAAGGCTAATAGCGAATATTGTAAGTATCATGTACTCACTTGGTCAAAATACTTGGCTTGTAACTGTAGCATGACATCAACTACAGACCATCTACCAACAGACTTGTCCCTGTTCCAATTCCACCTGACTTACAAAAACCGGCAGGATTTGGCTATAGTTTGCTGGCTGCTGCTTTAGACTAGCAATAGCATGTTTAATAATTCACAAAAAACAGTGGTGACTAAAAAAGAAAAGTTTAATAATACAACCTGAGCCAAAGTGACACTTGGACCTTCATGTTATTTATTGGCTACTTTCTTATTGCCGTGACCAAGCACCTACAGAGGCAATGTGAGAGAGGAAGGACTTATTCTGGACCACAGTTTAGGAGCTAGTCCACCAGTGGGAACAGCATGGTGGACAGAGCATACAGCTGTAATTCCCCACAATCTGGCAGACCAGAAACATGGTTCTGGCCAGGCTAGAGAATCTCTAAGCTCATGTCTACCAGTGAGGTCTCAAATCACAAAGGTTCCACAATCTTCCAAAATAGTCCTACTGGCTGGGGGCCTAGTGCTCAACACATAAGCTGTAAGAGGAGTTCCATATTCAAACCACAGCACATGTGACGAGTAACTTCACATAAGTAAAATGTATTGGCAAATAAGTAATATACAGGGCTCATACAACAAGGTATGCCCATTTTGGTGATTTAGAGAAGGAAATAACATTTAATATATGGGCAAGTATAATACTCCTTTTTTAAAACACCAACAGTTTTCTCTTTTACTATCATAAAGAGAAATCTGCTGTTTTTCAGTCTGTAAAACATCACAGATACAGATTTGTCTTTATGTCTTTGACAAGCTATTTTAAAATCATTCATTCATTCATTCATTCATTCATTCAAGAAATAATGGTTAAGTGAGGAAGGATGGAACTTGAGAATATCATCCTGAGTGAGGTAACCCAGAACAAGATAACATGCATCGTATGTACTCACTTATAAGTGGATATGAGCCCAAAACCACAGGATATCCATGCTACACTCAACAGAAGACCCAAAGAAGCTAAGCAAGAAGGAAGGCCCAACAGAGGATGCCTGAATATCACTTAAAGGGGGAATAATTGTAGGAAGCAAATGGAGGGAAGGAACTGTGTGGGACGGGATAGGGAAGGGAGTGGGGGATTCAGAATCAAGTGTGGGGAGGGACAAGAGAGATGGTCATATGGCCATGAGAATGAATAGAAATCTGCAACTGGCAGGGGGTGGAGAAGTGGAAGCCATTGAAAATGTGACAGAGACATGGGATAAGGAAAGCATTCAAGAATCAATAGGGGTGACATTAGCTGTAACTCACAGACTTGGGGATATGGAACCTGAAGAGGCCACCTCCTGTAGCCAGGCAGAAATCCCAGTTGAGTGATAGGGACACCAATGCACCCTTATCCTATCAGAAATGTAGGCCAATCAATAGCTGCCCCAGCTTAAGACCCATCCCATGGGCGAGCACCAATCCCTGACTATTAAAGGTGCTCTGCTATGCTTACAGACAGGAGTGTAGCATGGCTGTCCTCTGAGAGGCTCCACCCAGCAGCTGACTCAGATGCAGAAACCCACAGCCAAACATAAGCTAGTTATGGAAGAGTCGAGGAAGGAATTGTAGGCCCTGAAAAGGATGGGAACTCTAGAGGAAAGCCAAGAGTCAACTAACCTAGACCCTTGGGGCTCTCAGAGCCTGAACCACCACCCAAAGAGCATACACAGGCTGGACCTACCATGGCCCTGAACATATGTAGCAGATGTGCAGCTCAGTCTTCATGTGAGTCCCCAGCAACGGGAGCCATCCCAAAAGCTGTTACCAGTCGGTAGGTATGTTCTTCTAGCTGGGCTGCTTTGTCTGGCCTCAGTGGGAGAGGATGTGCCTAGTCCTGCAGTGACTTGATGTGCCAGGGTGGGGGAATAATCAGTGGGCCTCAACCCAGTCAAAGGAGAAGGGGAGGGGAAGTGGGGGAAGAACTGAGGGAGTGACTGGGAGGGAGGGCAGCAGACAGGATATAAAGTGAATAATTAAAAAAAAAAAAAAAAGAAAAAGAAAGATGAAAGCAAGCCAAGCAAGCCATCAAGAACAAGCCAATAAGCAGCTTAAGTGAGCTCCTGCCTTGGCTTCTTCAATGATGAACTATGATCAGAGGTGCAAGCAAAATAAACCCTTTCCTCTCCCAAATTGCCGACCAGAAAAAAAACAAAGATTCTTTTTTTTTTTTTTCTTTTTTTTCGGAGCTGGGGACCGAACCCAGGGCCTTACCATTGAGCTAAATCCCCAACCCCAAAAACAAAGATTCTTAATTCAAAATATCAGTCTTTAAAGGAGTCTTAAGACTTTTCTATTGCTATGATAAAACACTGCAACCAAGGCAACTTCCAGGGAGGGGGGTGTATTTTGGGCTTACAGTTTCAAATGGTTAGGGTCAACAGTAACAGAGACCACATAGTGACAGACACAGAAGCTGGAGTAGCAACCAAGAACCACATCTCAAAAAGCAAGCAATGAGAATACACTAGAAATGACACATGGCTTTCGAAACCTCGAAGTCTGCCACACAGTGATATTATTCCTCCAACAAGACAACACTTCCTAACCTTCCTGTTGGGGTTTGGTTGTTTGCTGTGTATTGTTATACTAAATACTGCCCCCCAAGACCTGGTCGCCCACAGGGGTGAAAGAATCCCCACCCACAGTGTGACCTTTCTTCTTGATAGAAAACTCTTGGTTAAATAAAGATGCTGACAGCCTACAGCTGGGCACATGATAGGTGGGCATTTGGGTTCCTCGGCTTGGGGTCTAAGGGAGAGTACAAGAGGAGAAGGTGGAAAGAAAAGACGCCATGGTGTAAGAATGTTAAAGACATGGCCATGATGGCTAGTCAACTGGAGCTAAGAGCAGATCAGCTGGAACAAGGCAAGTCATATTGTGGGGTTATAGGCAGGGAAGTAGACATAATAGCTTAGAGGATAGATGTCTGCCCAGCTTTAGTGCTGATTAAGGCTTGCTATAAATATAAAGGTTGTGTGTCTTTTATCTGGGTATGGAATGATCAAAGGTGGGGTGGAAACCCTAGGTTGAGATTAAATATCAACTACTACACCTACCCAAACAGTGTCACCAACTGGGGACCAATTTTTCAGATGTCCAAGAATATGGGGAGTATATTATTAAAATTACCACAGTGGCTCAAAGTGATGAGGTGGAAAGCATTCAGGATAAAAAAGCAGGAGCTACATACAGTGGTACACATCTTGAATCCCAATACTCAGGAGGCAAAGGCAGGTGAATCTCTTGTGATATTAAGGATAGCCTGTTCTACATTAAGCAGTGGTTCTCAACCTTCCTAATGCTGCAACCGTTTAATAGAGCTCCTCATGTTGTGGTGACCCCCAACCACAAAATTATTCCTGTTGCTATTTCATAACTATAATTTTGCTACAGTTATTAATCATAAGGTAAATATTTGATATACAGTATATCTAATATCTGTGAAAGGGTTGGTCTATTCCCCAAAGGGGTCTCAACCCACAGGTTGAGCACCACTGACAAAGAGTGTACCAGGCTACCCAGAACTACATAGTGATGTCCTGTCTCAAAAACAAACAGGTGCTACAGAGATGGGTCAGAATATAGAGCACTGGCTGGTCCTCCAGAGGACCCTGGTTCTATTCCAAGCACCCACATGCAGCACACGACACTCTGTAACTCTAGTTCTAGGGGATCTGAAACACTTTTCTAGCCTCTGAGGGCACCAGGCATGCAATACACATGGTGAATAGATATGAAGGCAAACACCCATATACATAAAACAACTTAATAACATGTATAAGAGAACGCATATATAGGGATGCTATATGCAATCACAATGGTTTTTTATTTAAGCAATTGAGTATTTGTAGATTTTGACATCAGCAAAATGTTATACAGAACGAGGTACAACAAATGGGTATTTAAGACCTAACTCTGGAAAGTATGTAACATTTTTTAAAGAAATTGAAGAAGACCTAAAAAAGAATGAAATGACAGACTATTCTTATGGATCTGAAGCTATGTTGCTAGGATAGTTATACACCACAATATGATCTAGATTAAACAACCGCTTCACCAATTCAAGGTGAAACTTTTTATAAATTGGTAAACTGATCCCAAATTCATATGGAAATCCAAGATCAGAACAGGTAAATTAATCTTGAAAAATAACTTTAGCTGGAGGTGGGGCTTTCATCCCAGCACTTTAGTAGGCAGAAGTATGTAAATTTTGGTGGGTTTGAGGCTATGTTGGTCTAGAAAGTGAGTTCCTGAACAACCAGAGAAACCACATCACCACCACCACCACCACCACCACCACCACCACCACCACCGAAAGAAAGGAGGGAGGGAGGGATAGATATAGATTAGATATAGAGACTTACACATAATTTACATATATATCCCATTTAAATATAATATCCAGAACAAGCAAGTTCGAGTTATGAAATGCAGGGGAAGTGTGACTACTGCTAAAGAGTATGAAGTCTCTTCTCTGATCGGATTGTGATGTGAATAATCAACTCTGTGAGCGCACTAAACAGCAGGCAGTGGGAGAGCCTGAGGGAATGTGTCTCAACTAGGAACAGGTGAACTAGAAGTGGCCTCTAACTCCCAGCTAAAGCAGGAGTCTCTGTGAGCTATAGGCCAGCCTGGTCTACAGAGCAAGCCCCACATCTTACAAAGCCTGAGAGCAGTTCAGACAGTGGGAATCATTAAACACATTAACTCATTCACAACACTAAAGTCTGCTAACAACAGAGACAGGATTAAAACAGACCACACTTCTACCTCAGTTCTCAGAACAATAACAAACAAGAATTTAAAAAGCACAGAAAATTAAATCTCTCCCAGGCAGACTGTACTATCACCTCAGCACGCTGAGAGACTGCACACTAGAGACCAGTCTAACTGCAAAATAAGACCCTGCCTCGAAACAAAAACAATTTTAATAATGTTAAACTAGTGTCCTGATATCCCAGCATCTCTTCTTAAGCTCCAAACCCTCTTCATTAATTAATCATTTTGCAAAAGGAATAACCAACAATTTCACTGGTATTTTAAAAAGCACTTGAATAGCTAAAAAATTATTATTTATCATTCACAGATTGTTTTCAGCAATTTAATTAAATCTTACCTAATTTTGCTTTTAGAAAATTCCATGACATAAAAACTTTGAAAAGCTAAGCCAACTTTACTGCACTTTATGTTGAAAATTAATAAATTTATTGTGTATGCATGCGTGTGTGCATGCTCAAATGCACATGCATGGACATATGTGTGGGTGCAAACCTAACACAAGGCACATGTGGAGGTCAAAGGACAACTTGAAGAAGTCAGTTCTCTCCTTCCACTATGTGGGTCTAGGGAATAAAGCTTAGGTCAACAACTTGGTAGCAACCACCTCCTGAGCCATTTAACTGACCTGTTATTAGCATTTATTCTTTTAAAATTACAGCGTGTGCATGTACGTGTGTGTTTGTGTGTGTGAAGGAAGATCTGCCTTTCCTTTGGTTGTTCTAAGGACAGGGTTTTGTGTAGCCCAGGGGACCTATAGCTACGTTTAGAGACTGAATCTGAAACCTTGTGATCCTCCTGCTTCCAGCTCTAAAAGGCCTGGGATGGCAGGCTTCTGCAATGCTAGTAATCAATCAAACCCAGGGCCTCTGCCATGCTAGGCCGGGCTCTACCCACCGATCTACATCCCCAGCTGAATATATTTTATTTTGATTTTTATTCAAAAGCCAGTCCTACAAATGTAGAGTTGAAAGATTCCGTTCCTTCCCCCGTTGACTTTCGTCAATGTTTTGACTACTTCAATCAGCAGAGGATGGGGGCCTTTCCAATTCCTCATCTGATGGACACTGAACTGATTGAAATCGCTGTTGTATGTGGTATAAAATACAACAAAGATGACCCAATGTATGGTTTTACTATGAAAAGAAGAGTTCTTGTCCAAATCCTCTTTTCACAGCACTTTAGACTCTTACAATCCTCCTCCCCCACAGAAAAAAACAGGAATGATAATATTTTGAAACTTTTATTACATTTATTTGTTTGATTTTTGTGTGGTTTCCAGCATGAGAGGCAGGCCAGAGATCAACTCTCAGGACCCCACCCCACTGTGTAGATCCAGGGAGTAAACTCAGATCATCAGACTTGGTGGCTACTACCTTTACCCACTGAGCCATCTCACAGGTTGGGTTAAAAATTTTTAAACGGACAAGATAAGTCCTTTCAACAGCTTAAAACTGTAACCTAATACTCGAATGAAGTGGGTCCCAGCCTTGATACAGTTCCTCCTGGCGTGGTGGCCTTTAACCGTAAATTATTTCTGTTGCTACTTTAGAGCTGTAAACGTGAACAGTACTGTAGATATCTGACATACGATTCACAGGTTGAGAACCGATGCTCTGGTTACAGAAGTCACAATACGACCACTGCACATCGTGTAAATTTAGTTCAAGACACACAGACTTAGGCTGCTGTAAGTACGCTTGTATGCAGCTCTCATCGTCTGGATGGGATTCTGGACAATGAGTCTGAGTGGGAGACTGGGAGTGGAGCTCAGTTTTCAGAACGTCTGCCTAGCAGGCAGAGCCTAAGATAAGATTCTGTCCCCAGCACCACATGGTGGCACACAGCTACTCAGAGGTAGAGGCAGAAAGACTGAAGGTTTAGTCACCCTACATAAGCACTGATTTTGCTTTTAGTAGTATCCATCTTATAGCTGAGACGACCCAAGCTGTCCTGTTACTTACGGTTTTCACTTTTTGACTCAATGGGTAATTTAGAAGTCTCTCCTACTAACCTAACAGATTTTAGAGATTTTTCTCTTTCAAAGCAATGATAAAGTCAGGTTCTGTCTTCAACTTCTGGGTGATCTTAAACAAAAATAACTTCCCTGGGTATTGGATTTGAGCAGGATGACTTTAAAAAATGAGAGAAAATGTGAAAAGTTCTGAGAGAGTAGAAGTGATGGCATGTGACAAAAATCCCAGCGCTGTGATGACAGACACCAAGAGGATGGGGAGTTCAAAGCCAGCTTGGGCTACAGAGGTGGCGGCTTTAAAAAAAACAACAAAACAAAACAAAAACCTCAGGACACACAAAAAAGGCCCAACTTTTTAGCCTAAGCTTAGAAATGAAGATGCTACCGTGGTAAAGTTCTTGTCTAGCACGTTCAAGGAGTGATGGAGCTGTTGCTTAGTTGGGCGTTGTGAAGCAGAAGTATGTCAAATTCAAAGCCTGCATAGTGTCACAGAGTTGTTCTCTCCAAAACAACCAAAACTAAATATACATATAGTGTCGTCTTCCAACACATACTTACATACAATAATAGCATGGAGTGCAGTCATATTATATAACTAATAAATTGTTTTAAAAGCATATTATTAAATGCAAATACCAATTCATGTTAGACAAGGATAGCACTTCAGTGGCAGGAAAGGTAATTTGCAGTTACCTTGATCAAGTATTTTTCCCATCTGTCTGCTGTAACGGATTTGCCAATCTTCCTCATTAACTTCAAATGCAGCTCCACCAATTCTTTTGGTACTTAAAATGAAGGGAAAACTACTGTTAGCCAACAAAATAAAATATTTACAGATATTTAAGATTCTAAAAACAAACAAACAAACAAACAAACAACTTCCTCCAGCCCTAAATATTTTCTCAAAACATAGGACATTGATTCTCTCTGCATCCGTTGAGTTCTAAAAGTCAGAACTAGAGTGAAAAATGACTACCATTTTATGAGAGCACTAATAGGGAACAGTTGTATTTCAAACCATAATTAATAATTCTATTGGAAATTAGAGAGAAAGTCACAGTAGTTCAATAGTTGCACAAGCCCCATGCAATGTAGGTCCCACATGGGTAGGGATGAGGGGCGCATGTAGGGCAGCAGAGCAAAGTCAATGCCCTGAACTTTCTGCTTCACTTTCTGTGAACAGAAAACTGCTCCAAACTGATCTGGTTCAGTTTTAATATGACTGGAAATGAGGCTCGGAGATAAAGCACACTGCCTAGCATGTTGAGGCTCCAGGTTCAATCTACAGTAATACAATAAGTAATAACCATCAAAAAGCACTTAGCTATACAACTAAAATTCCTCATGTGTTCCTCATGCTATCCATTTGGATTCCAGACCAACATATAAATTCACACAGTGAGAAAGAAATTGAAGATTATACATATTAGGTTGGTGGGCATTTCAGAAACTGGTCTAACAGTGTTCAAACTATCAAACAAACAAACAAACAAAGAACCCTTCCTTCAAATCTAACTTCCACCTAATGAGCTAAACGTCTCTGTAGCATATAGCACGTTACAGATTTCTGCCTGCCAGCCTTCACAAACAAAAGAAAAATAGAAAGAGAGGTAGGGAGAGAAAAGAAAAAGAAAAGGAATCCTCCGAAGCTCCCCTCTCTAGACAGGTCTAACCATTAGGCAGTGTCTTTAAGAGGAACTCTCTTCCCTCACTGGGTTTGACTCTTAGTCTCTGGTTTAAAAGACAGTAATTTAATTCCTCTTCATTAGGAACTTCAAAAAATTGCTCTGTCGTCCCTCAGGTTCTGTTATCACTGCAAACAACCAGAGTTCCTCTAACTATCCCTCATGTCTGATCTTATTGTTTTTAAATTATATTAGTTAGACCCAAGGGAAATATAAAACACATACACCTGCCAAATTTTTTATTTCCCAAATACCACTAGCAACCTAAAAGAAATTACAGGTATCCTACTTACATTTTTCCATAATCAAATATTAAGAAGATGCTGGACCAAAACAATGTTTTTTTTTTAAAATATTTTATTTATTATATAGGAGTACACTGTAGCTGTCTTCAGACACACCAGAAGAGGGCATCAGATCTCTTTACAGATGGTTGTGAGCCACCATGTGGTTGCTGGGATTTGAACTCAGGACCTTGGGAACAGCAGTCGGTGCTCTTAACCACTGAGCCACCTCTCCAGCTCCCACAATGTTTTTTTAATAGCAAAGATTCTCAGTATTTGTTAATTGCCCTTATGGAGCACTATGAGTATCTTAGAAATAAATCTGCGCATTCTTCAATATGTTTGATCTAATATGGTGTTAAATATGAATACTGTGCAGACCACTCTAAGATGGGGAAATAACTTTCCACAGTCCTCATTCTCTCAGGAGTTTTCTTCTGCTGACATTCTTTTTTTTTTTTTTAAAGATTTATTTATTTTATATATACAAGTACACTGTAGCTGTCTTCAGACCAGAAGAGGGCATTGGATCCCTTTACAGATGGTTGTGAGCCACCATGTGGTTGCTGGGATTTGAACTCAGGACCTCTGGAAGAGCAGTCAGTGCTCTTAACCACTGAGCCATCTCTCCAGCCCAGGAGTTTTCTTCTGAAACCATTTCCAACTTGACATATCTTGGAAGTTTAACATTCGCCCATTCAACAATTTCTAAGAGTCTACTATCAGCAAATGAAAACAGTCCTTGTCCTGAGCGAGCCTACATGCGTGAGTCTTCCCCAGGTAGGCTAGGCACATGTAGACAGTCACTCCATACCATGATGTCAGTGAACTAAACCTCTGACACTGTAAGCCAGCCCCAATTAAATGCTTTCTTCTGTAAGAGCTGCAGTGGCCATGGTGTCTCTTCACAGCAACAGAACACTAAGTAACAAAATGTATTTAACTTTTGCTTACAAAGACATCTAAAATGTGATGATCTTTAAGATAAAATCAAGGGGCTGGGGATTTAGCTCAGTGGTAGAGCGCTTACTTAGGAAGCGCAAGGCCCTGGGTTCGGTCCCCAGCTCCGAAAAAAAGAACCAAAAAAAAAAAAAAAAAGATAAAATCAATTGATAAAAACCTATAGGATAGGATGGACAGGGAGAATTTCATATAGAAACAAAAGGAGATGTAAATGCTACAAACAAAACAGTGAACTTCCAAAGACTATGGAACTTCAGACAGGGACTTTACCATACAGACAGCGTACAAAGCCAGCTAAGAAGACGGATTTTATTTACAAGTTGAGGCAGAGACTGCTCTGTATTTCTGAAATATCTCAATAACCAAATGAGAGGAAATTAGATTTTAAAACAAAAGCTTTCATTTGCTTGCTTTTATGGTATAGGGTCAAATTTTGATGTAAAGTCAAGAAAATATCTACAAAGATGAGAGCAGTCGGAACTACAAAGACATGGTTTAGGAAATAAGATCAAGAGAATGTTGACAGGCTGCTAGTGCAGAGAAGAAAACCCGAGTGAGGCTCACCTAACCCAAGAGGGAGGCCAAAGACAAAGCACAGCAAACAAACGCCACCCCGGCTCATTTCTAGTTCTCCCAGCCTATGTCAGAGGTTAGGACCTTTAACCCTGAACCTTGACTTTCTAATCTGTATTAAAAGACTGGTTATCTCCTGGAGTTCTGAAACAGTAAAATGCTAGATAGAATTCAAAGACCTTTGATTGTTATGAATTTTGGAAACTAAGATCACCTTCAACTCTTTCGTTTCCCAAACATATTAAGTCCATGATTTACCTAACCCCATCTCAATCTGCTACCTTCTAACCTCAGCCTACTACCCCCCAAACCTTCAACCTCCTCCTCACTTCAGGAAAAAAAAAAAAAAAAAAGAACTGCTAAACATAGTCTATACTCAAACCAATATCCCAACTTAGCAGTTGGTAAATACATTTATTTATAGCTCCAAAATACTTATATAAATTTAAACTTCTTGTCTCAGAGTCCTGATAATTATTTCAGTCTAACTCCCAATCCATTTCTCTCACATTTACACTGAACTCCTTCATAGAAATCACTTTCTTCTGTTGGATGCCCATTAACCCTCTCCTTGCCTGTTGCCTGTGAGTCCCTGTGAGCTCATTTCCATGTGAATCAACTTCATCTTTCAATGACTGGGAAATTTAAGTCTCAGGCGTTCCAAAAACAGTAGGCATGCATGTCTTTTATTCTTAGACTGTCACTGCTGCTCATACTGCCTGCATCAAGTGGTGACTCAGACACCAGGTTTTTTATACCTACCTACCACCTCACACAGAAATCATGAAAAATGTTTATTCTGTTGGCACTACTTTTAAAAAAGCTAAGAGAAAACAAAAATCAATACACAGTTATCATGTTTCTCATTCTTTTTTACAAATCTTGATTATGTTAATTTAGGTATATAAAAACATAAGTATTACTGAATTTATTAAGGTCCTAGCTCTTATTATAGAGTGAAGCCACATGACACTGTAAGCCAGCCCCAATTAAATGCTCTTTTGTAAGAACTGCAGCGGCCATGGTGTCTCTTCACAGCAACAGAACACTGACTAAGACAGTAACAAAATTTATTTAATTTTTGCTTACAAAGACAACTAAAATGTGATGATCTTTAAGAGCAATGAATATGTTAACTGATAAAATAAATGGGCAAACATTTCAAAAGAAAAAAATAGAGCTGGGAGATAGCTAGCTTGGTGATACAGCACATGCTTACCTTGTGTGAAACTCTAGCTCTTTGTCCTTAGCAACCTCCAAAATTTGCTTGAAAATTAATAAAATTGTCATAGTATGAAACTCAACATTCGCTAAAGCAGCTGCTTACCTAATAGAGCACTGTGGCATAACCATGTGTTCTGTATCTGCAATTTCCAACACAGCAGCCATTCAGCCACATGAAGCTACGGAGATCTGATATGTGGCTAATGAATGTAAAGAACGAAGCTACTTTCAATTGCTTTTTTAAAGTTATGTATATATTTATGTGTCTGTGTGGAAATATGTACATGTGAGTGGAAATGCTCACCAAGGCCAGAAGCGGTCACTGGAGTTGGAGTAGTAGGTAGTTTATGAGCCAGCCAACATGGTTACTGAAAACGGAACGCCAGTTCTCTAGAACAGGAGCAAGAGCTCTTAATTGCTGAGCCATCTCTCTAGGACCAGAGCCAAGCTAGCTTTTTGGTTTTATTTATTCTTTAAAAACTTTATTTAATCTTATTTAATTTTATTTATTGATTGATTGATTGATTGATTGATTGCATGTGTTATAGATACATGTATGAAAAAGTGTGTGACAGTCAGAGGACAGTTCCAGAGTCAGTCCTTCCCCCACCATGTGGTTCCTGGGGATCAAACCCAGCTTCTCAGGCTTGGCAGCAAGCCTCTTTACACCTGCGGAGCCATTTTGCCAGCCCTAACTTTATATGTCTTTTGTTTGTGTGTTTGTTTGTTTATCAAGACAGAGTTTCTCTATGTAGCCCTGGCTTTCCTGAAACTCACTCAGTAGACCAGGTTGGCCTCGAACTCAGAGATCCACCAGTCTCCTGAATGCTAGGATTAAAAGTTGTGCCTCTACACCTGACTAAAAGTATTAACTACATTCTTAAATCATATGATCATTTTCTACACATTGACAAAGCTCTAATTTTATTCACTTGTCAACTACAACATTTTCTAAATAACCTAACTTCCACAGCATTACTTATAAACCTTGAAACAATTTACTAACTTCAAACCATTCTTTTCTGAAAAGCATAGATTTCTGTCCCAACTGAACTAAGAACCCTTTCCTCCTAAGGCCTCAGGAGGGGAAAGATTCCAAAACAAGAAGTAAAGGCCAGGGGTCAGTCATGAAGATCCTGCCAGAGGACACAGTCATGGGGCAGAAGTGGAAAAATGCAGACTGTAGGGTTGGCCCAATTGCCCAAAGATATTCCACACTGACACTTCTCTAAGCGTCTTTTTATTATAAAGTCTTTAAAATGTTGCTGCTTCTGCACGTCTGGTCTGTTACTTAGATTCTGCTTTTGGAATGGTATAAATTACAGCAGCTTATAATGCCTAATCTCCTCCTTGATCCTTTAAGAGTCTGTTATTTAAATTTCCTCTACACCTACGAGCAGAGATCGATTCAGAGTTATTTTATCTTGGTCATAGGTGAGAGAACACTGGTTTTAGACACAGTGCCTGGAAAACAAGCTGACGAGAGCTTCACTTGCTGCCCAGTCCTTAGAGCCTGCTGTGGGGCAGTTTTAGAATAGAGACTGATCCCCTCAGGTCACTTGGCCCTTGACGTGACTGTCCTGTGTTCCTATACCTCACCTTCAAAGAGTTCATTTAACCAATCACCTTAGTGTTCCAAAAAGCAAGTGAAATGGCTAAAGACTGTAAACTATACTATACCTTAAAACCCCTGAAAAGGTCTGAGACCCAGAAAAATTCTAGGTAAGTATACTATAAACAACTACACCAGCTTATTACTATTTTGAACTAATTGATCCAAGAACAGCCATGAGGCAGGGGAGAAAGAACTCCTTGCACTACTTCCATTTTCAGAGCTCTATTTAGCATGGAATTTCTGTTCCCACACAGTAATACACCCAAACTGCTCAGATGACACCAAATCCAAAGTGCAGAATGTATTTACTATAAACAAGGTAGTTGGTACAAATGCTAGATAGATTCAAGGACAGCTGGGCTGTAGAACTGCAGCACTGTGTGAGGCCACCCTTCCAAAGACTCCTTCAGTCTTAGCAGGACTGCACCTCACTTACCCAACAGTGGAGAGAGGGAACTTGTAGGGTCCACCTACAGTAGAAAGACAAGGCATCAAGTGGAAGGATGGGGTTGCCATCCCACAGTCAAAAACTCTGACCCAGAATTGTTCCTGTCTGAAAGAACTGCAGGGACAAAAACAGAGGAAAAACAAGGGGAAAAAATGAGGGAAAAAAAAATGAGGGAAAGGAGGTTCAGTGACAGGCCCAACTTGGGATCTGCCTCAAAGGGGAGGCTCCAAGGCCTGACACTATTACTGATGCTATGGTTCTTACAGACATGGCTGCCCTCCAAGAGGTCCAACAAACAGCTGAATGAGACAGACACAGATACCCAACCAATGGACAGAAGCTGAGGACCACTTAAAAATGGAAAAACCAGTACCAGTTGAAATCCTTCGCCTACATGTATCAAGTGCTGAAATTTTTGCCACATTTTACAGAGTTAATGCCACCAGGAAATGCCTCTCTAACAATAGTTAAGAAAAGGATACGCCAAGCAAGTGAATGAAAAAAGTGTACAAGGCAAGAAAGAGATGCATGTAAAGCCTCAAGACATGCCCAAGTGTCCAGCAATGCTGGAGACACGCAGTGCCTCCCACCTGACATGTGAGAAGCCCTGGACTAACGACTGCACCTTGACAAACAAAGACCTAGCTGGAGAAGTAAGCAGAATGCAAATTAATAAAGCCTTTGACTTGTTTAAGTATCTGGATTTTTTCTAAACCACTCAAGTTTAGACTCTATTCTAAGTGCAATGAGAATCCACAGAAGGAATAGGAGAAACATTCCTTGACTTTAACTTTTTAAAAGATCGATTTACATCCACGTTCAACTTGAAAATTCTACAAGCAGAGACCAAGGCAAGACAGAGTCACAGCTGAAACAAAATTGCACTACGGCTGAGTAACAGGCAAAGGAAAACTCACTATACAAACTGATGCTTTATTATTTTATGTGTATGTGTTTGTTTTGGTGAGGTTGTGTGGACCACATGCATACAGAAGCCTGAGGAGCCCAGAGAAGGGCATCAGAGCCCCTGGAATTGGAGATACAGGAGGTTGTAGGAGATCATGAAGGTGCTGTAAGCTGAACCCAGGTCCTCTGCAAGAGTACTGAGTGCTCTGAACTCTTGAGCCCATCATTGCTGCCTTCGTCCTGTTCAACATTTTCCAAGGTCCATGAGATGGTTAAGATCCCATAGGGGACAGATAAAACTAAAAGGTTATTGCTATCTATATGCAGAAAATAAGACAAGATGCTTGGGTTACAGAGATAAACAGAAGTACCACAAAGGAAAACTAAAATCACAGAGAGGGAGAGGGAGAGGGAGAGTGGGAGGGGGAGGGGGCGAGCGCACAATACCTGTTATTGCCTAAAAGTTGTTATTATTAATTATTACCAAAAAATTTCTACTTAAGTAAACCATTTTTTAAATGCTCAACCAATCCCTTGGGAGCGCACCCCTTCATCTCTTCCCTACACATCCTCAGTACTTAGAGTTCCAGTGCAAGTGTGTTTTAAGTCTTCACCTCGGGTACTGACAACATCCTAGGGACTTAACCCATCGTGGAGAAAATAAAATACGCCAACACTCTCCTGTAGCTCACAGGGAACACTCAGCTACAGGTGACCAAAGAGCGTACTGAGTAAGACATCCTCTATTACCTCTGTCTGACTGCCCTCCCTTACAGCACTTCCTGAGTCTCACTTCTTTTTTTTTTTTTCTTAACTTGAGTATTTCTTATATACATTTCGAGTGTTATTCCCTTTCCCAGTTTCCGGGCAAACATCCCCCTCCCCCCTCCCCTTTCTTATCGGTGTTCCCCTCCCCACCCTCCCCGCATTGTCCCCCTCCCCCCAACAGTCTAGTTCACTGGGGGTTCAGTCTTAGCAGGACCCAGGGCTTCCCCTTCCACTGGTGCTCTTACTAGGATATTCATTGCTACCTATGAGGTCAGAGTCCAGGGTCAGTCCATGTATAGTCTTTAGGTAGTGGCTTAGTCCCTGGAAGCTCTGGTTGCTTGGCATTGTTGTACATATGGGGTCTCGAGCCCCTTCAAGCTCTTCCAGTTCTTTCTCTGATTCCTTCAACGGGGGTCCTATTCTCAGTTCAGTGGTTTGCTGCTGGTATTCGCCTCTGTATTTGCTGTATTTTGGCTGTGTCTCTCAGGAGCGATCTACATCCGGCTCCTGTCGGTCTGCACTTCTTTGCTTCATCCATCTTGTCTAATTGGATGGCTGTATATGCATGGGCCACATGTGGGGCAGACTCTGAATGGGTGTTCCTTCTGTCTCTGTTTTAATCTTTGCCTCTCTCTTCCCTGCCAAGGGTATTCTTGTTCCCCTTTTAAAGAAGGAGTGAACCATTCACATTTTGATCATCTGTCTTGAGTTTCATTTGTTCTAGGCATTTAGGGTAATTCAAGCATTTGGGCTAATAGCCACTTATCAGTGAGTGCATACCATGTATGTCTTTCTGTGTTTGGGTTAGCTCACTCAGGATGATATTTTCCAGTTCCAGCCATTTGCCTACGAATTTCATAAAGTCGTTGTTTTTGATAGCTGAGTAATATTCCATTGTGTAGATGTACCACATTTTCTGTATCCATTCCTCTGTTGAAAGGCATCTGGGTTCTTTCCAGCTTCTGGCTATTATAAATAAGGCTGCACTGAACATAGTGGAGCACGTGTCTTTTTTATATGTTGGGGCATCTTTTGGGTATATGCCCAAGAGAGGTATAGCTGGATCCTCAGGCAGTTCAATGTCCAATTTTCTGAGGATCCTCCAGACTGATTTCCAGAATGGTTGTACCAGTTTGCAATCCCACCAACAATGGAGGAGTGTTCCTCTTTCTCCACATCCTCGCCAGCATCTGTTGTCCCCTGAGTTTTTGATCTTAGCCATTCTCACTGGTGTGAGGTGAAATCTCAGGGTTGTTTTGATTTGCATTTCCCTTATGACTAAAGATGTTGAACATTTCTTTAGGTGTTTCTCCGCCATTCGGCATTCCTCAGCTGTGAATTCTTTGTTTAGCTCTGAGCCCCATTTTTTAATAGGGTTATTTGTTTCCCTGTGGTCTAACTTCTTGAGTTCTTTCTATATTTTGGATATAAGGCCTCTATCTGTTGTAGGATTGGTAAAGATCTTTTCCCAATCTGTTGGTTGCCGTTTTGTCCTAACCACAGTGTCCTTTACCTTACAGAAGCTTTGCAGTTTTATGAGATGCCATTTGTCAATTCTTGATCTTAGAGCGTAAGCCATTTGTGTTTTGTTCAGGAAATTTTTTCCAGTGCCCATGTGTTCCAGATGCTTCCCTAGTTTTTCTTCTATTAGTTTGAGTGTGTCTGCTTTGATGTGGAGGTCCTTGATCCACTTGGACTTAAGCTTTGTACAGGGTGATAAGCATGGATCGATCTGCATTCTTCTACATGTTGACCTCCAGTTGAACCAGCACCATTTGCTGAAAATGCTATCTTTTTTCCATTGGATGGTTTTGGCTCCTTTGTCAAAAATCAAGTGACCATAGGTGTGTGGGTTCATTTCTGGGTCTTCAATTCTATTCCATTGGTCTATCTGTCTGTCTCTGTACCAATACCATGCAGTTTTTATCACTATTGCTCTGTAATACTGCTTGAGTTCAGGGATAGTGATTCCCCCTGAAGTCCTTTCATTGTTGAGGATAGCTTTAGCTATCCTGGGTTTTTTGTTATTCCAGATGAATTTGCAAATTGTTCTGTCTAACTCTTTGAAGAATTGGATTGGTATTTTGATGGGGATTGCATTGAATCTGTAGATTGCTTTTGGTAAAATGGCCATTTTTACTATATTAATCCTGCCAATCCATGAGCATGGGAGATCTTTCCATCTTCTGAGGTCTTCTTCAATTTCCTTCTTCAGTGTCTTGAAGTTCTTATTGTACAGATCTTTTACTTGCTTTGTTAAAGTCACTCCGAGGTACTTTATATTATTTGGGTCTATTATGAAGGGTGTCGTTTCCCTAATTTCTTTCTCGGCTTGTTTCTCTTTTGTATAGAGGAAGGCAACTGATTTATTTGAGTTAATTTTATACCCAGCCACTTTGCTGAAGTTGTTTATCAGCTTTAGTAGTTCTCTGGTGGAACTTTTGGGATCACTTAAACATACTATCATATCATCTACAAATAGTGATATTTTGACTTCTTCTTTTCCGATCTGTATCCCCTTGACATCCTTTTGTTGTCTGATTGCTCTGGCTAGAACTTCAAGAACTATATTGAATAAGTAGGGAGAGAGTGGGCAGCCTTGTCTAGTCCCTGATTTTAGTGGGATTGCTTCAAGTTTCTCTCCATTTAGTTTAATGTTAGCAACTGGTTTGCTGTATATGGCTTTTACCATGTTCAGGTATGGGCCTTGAATTCCTATTCTTTCCAGGACTTTTATCATGAAGGGGTGTTGAATTTTGTCAAATGCTTTCTCAGCATCTAATGAAATGATCATGTGGTTTTGTTCTTTCAGTTTGTTTATATAATGGATCACGTTGATGGTTTTCCGTATATTAAACCATCCCTGCATGCCTGGGATGAAGCCTACTTGATCATGGTGGATGATTGTTTTGATGTGCTCTTGGATTCGGCTTGCCAGAATTTTGTTGAGTATTTTTGCGTCGATATTCATAAGGGAAATTGGTCTGAAGTTCTCTTTCTTTGTTGTGTCTTTGTGTGGTTTAGGTATAAGAGTAATTGTGGCTTCGTAGAAGGTATTCGGTAGTGATACATCTGTTTCTATTTTGTGGAATAGTTTGGATAATATTGGTATGAGGTCTTCTATGAAGGTTTGATAGAATTCTGCACTAAATCCGTCTGGACCTGGGCTCTTTTTGGTTGGGAGACCTTTAATGACTGCTTCTATTTCCTTAGGAGTTATGGGGTTGTTTAACTGGTTTATCTGTTCCTGATTTAACTTCGGTACCTGGTATCTGTCTAGGAAATTGTCCATTTCCTGAAGATTTTCAAGTTTTGTTGAATATAGGTTTTTATAGTAAGATCTGATGATTTTTTGAATTTCCTCTGAATCTGTAGTTATGTCTCCCTTTTCATTTCTGATTTTGTTAATTTGGACGCATTCTCTGTGTCCTCTCATTAGTCTGGCTAAGGGTTTATCTATCTTGTTGATTTTCTCAAAGAACCAACTTTTGGTTCTGTTGATTCTTTCTATGGTCCTTTTTGTTTCTACTTGGTTGATTTCAGCTCTGAGTTTGATTATTTCCTGCCTTCTACTCCTCCTGGGTGTATTTGCTTCTTTTTGTTCTAGAGCTTTTAGGTGTGCTGTCAAGCTGCTGACATATGCTCTTTCCTGTTTCTTTCTGCAGGCACTCAGCGCTATGAGTTTTCCTCTTAGCACAGCTTTCATTGTGTCCCATAAGTTTGGGTATGTTGTACCTTCATTTTCATTAAATTCTAAAAAGTTTTTAATTTCTTTATTTCTTCCTTGACCAGGTTATCATTGAGTAGAGCATTGTTCAATTTCCAAGTATATGTGGACATTCTTCCTTGATTGTTATTGAAGACCAGTTTTAGACCGTGGTGGTCCGATAGCACGCATGGGATTATTTCTATCTTTCTGTACCTGTTGAGGCCCGTTTTTTGACCAATTATATGGTCAATTTTGGAGAAAGTACCATGAGGAGCTGAGAAGAAGGTATATCCTTTTGCTTTAGGATAGAATGTTCTATAAATATCCGTTAGGTCCATTTGGCTCATGACTTCTCTTAGTCTGTCTACATCTCTGTTTAATTTCTGTTTCCATGATCTGTCCATTGATGAGAGTGGGGTGTTGAAATCTCCCACTATTATTGTGTGAGGTCCAATGTGTGTTTTGAGCTTTAGTAAGGTTTCTTTTACATATGTAGGTGCCCTTGTATTTGGGGCATAGATATTTAGGATTGAGAGTTCATCTTGGTGGATTTTTCCTTTGATGAATATGAAGTGTCCTTCCTTATCTTTTTTGATGACTTTTAGTTGGAAATTGATTTTATTTGATATTAGAATGGCTACTCCAGCTTGCTTCTTCTGACCATTTGCTTGGAAAGTTGTTTTCCAGCCTTTCACTCTGAGGTAGTGTCTGTCTTTGTCTCTGAGGTGTGTTTCCTGTAGGCAGCAGAATGCAGGGTCCTCGTTGCGTATCCAGTTTGTTAATCTATTTCTTTTTATTGGGGAGTTGAGACCATTGATGTTGAGAGATATTAAAGAATAGTGATTATTGCTTCCCGTTATATTCATATTTGGATGTGAGGTTATGTGTGTGTGCTTTCATTCTCTTTGTTTTGTTGCCAAGACGATTAGTTTCTTGCTTTTTCTAGGGTATAGCTTGCCTCCTTATGTTGGGCTTTACCATTTATTATCCTTTGCAGTGCTGGATTTGTAGAGAGATATTGTGTAAATTTGGTTTTGTCATGGAATATCTTGGTTTCTCCATCTATCTTAATTGAGAGTTTTGCAGGATACAGTAACCTGGGCTGGCATTTGTGTTCTCTTAGGGTCTGTATGACATCATTCCAGGATCTTCTGGCCTTCATAGTTTCTGGCGAGAAGTCTGGTGTGATTCTGATAGGTCTGCCTTTATATGTTACTTGACCTTTTTCCCTTACTGCTTTTAATATTCTTTATTTTGTGCGTTTGGTGTTTTGACTATTATGTGACAGGAGGTGTTTCTTTTCTGGTCCAATCTATTTGGAGTTCTGTAGGCATCTTGTATGCCTATGGGTATCTCTTTTTTTAGGTTAGGGAAGTTTTCTTCTATGATTTTGTTGAAGATATTTACTGGTCCTTTGAGCTGGGAGTCTTCACTCTCTTCTATACCTATTATCCTTAGGTTTGGTCTTCTCATTGAGTCCTGGATTTCCTGTATGTTTTGGACCAGTAGCTTTTTCTGCTTTACATTATCTTTGACAGTTGAGTCAATGATTTCTATGGAATCTTCTGCTCCTGAGATTCTCTCTTCCATCTCTTGAATTCTGTTGGTGAGGCTTGTATCTACAGCTCCTTGTCTCTTCTTTTGGTTTTCTATATCCAGGGTTGTTTCCATGTGTTCTTTCTTGATTGCTTCTATTTCCATTTTTAATTCCTTCAACTGTTTGATTGTGTTTTCCTGGAATTCTTTCAGGGATTTTTGCGATTCCTCTCTGTAGGCTTCTACTTGTTTATTAATGTTTTCCTGTGTTTCCCTAAGTGAGTTCATGTCTTTCTTGAAGTCCTTCAGCATCATGATCAAATATGATTTTGAAACTAGATCTTGCTTCTCTTTTTTTTTTTTTTAATTTTTTTTTTTTTCGGAGCTGGGGACCGAACCCAGGGCCTTGCGCTTCCTAGGCAAGCGCTCTACCACTGAGCTAAATCCCCAACCCCTAGATCTTGCTTTTCTGGTGTGTTTGGATATTCCATGTTTGTTTTGGTGGGAGAATTGGGCTCCGATGATGGCATGTAGTCTTGGTTTCTGTTGCTTGGGTTCCTGCGCTTGCCTCTCGCCATCAGATTATCTCTAGTGTTACTTTGTTCTGCTATTTCTGACAGTGGCTAGACTGTCCTATAAGCCTGTGTGTCAGGAGTGCTGTAGACCTGTTTTCCTCTCTTTCAGTCAGTTATGGGGACAGAGTGTTCTGCTTTCGGGCGTGTAGTTTTTCCTCTCTACAGGTCTTCAGCTGTTCCTGTGGGCCTGTGTCTTGAGTTCACCAGGCAGCTTTCTTGCAGCAGACAAGTTGGTCTTACCTGTGGTCCCGAGGCTCAAGTTTGCTCGCGGGGTGCTGCCCAAGGGCTCTCTGCGGCGGCAGCAACCAGGAAGACCTGTGCCGCCCCTTCCGGGAGCTTCAGTGCACCAGGGTTCCAGATGGCCTTTGGTGTTTTCCGCTGGCGTCCGAGATGTATGTACAGAGAGCAGTCTCTTCTGGTTTCCCAGGCTTGTCTGCCTCTCTGAAGGTTCAGCTCTCCCTCCCACGGGATTTGGGTGCAGAGAACTGTTTATCCGGTCTGTTTCCCTCAGGTTCCGGAGGTGTCTCAGGCAGGGGTCCTGCCGCTCCTGGGCCCTCCCCCACGGGAGCCCAGAGGCCTTATACAGTTTCCTCTTGGGCCAGGGATGTGGGCAGGGGTGGGCAGTGTTGGTGGTCTCTTCCGCTCTGCAGCCTCAGGAGTGCCCACCTGATCAGGCGGTGAGGTCTCTTTCCCACAGGGTCTGGGAGCAGAGAGCTGCTGCGGGCCCGGGATCCGCGGGCGTGGGACCTCCGGCAAACACAGGACGTGCCCGGTCCTAGATGAACTCTGCCTCTGTGTGTCCCGATCTCACCAGGCAGCTCTCTTGCAGCAGACAAGTTGGTCTTACCTGTGGTCCCGAGGCTCAAGTTTGCTCGCGGGGTGCTGCCCAAGGGCTCTCTGCGGCGGCAGCAACCAGGAAGCCTGAGTCTCACTTCTAATGTACTTATGTCGCTTCCTCAACATCTGCTTCTTGGGGAATTCAGCATAACATTTATTCCCACCAAAAAAATGTTTTAATTATCCTGAAAATATGCTCAATAATTTGACACACATGGATGGCCCAAAAGAGAAATATCAGCTTAAAGAACCATTCCAGACTGGCGATTGATTAAGAGCTTAGCGGTTAAGAGCACTGACTGCTCTTCCAGAGGACCCAGGTTTGATGCCCATCAGCCACATGGCAAGTCACAACTGTCTATAACTCCAGTTCCAAGGGATCTGATGCCACATTCTGACTTCCATGGACACCATGCTAAAACAACGTGCACATACATACATATATACCTACACACACACAGCCAAATACTCACACACATAAAAAGAAAAAAGAAAAAAAAGAACCTTTCTTCCTGAGATCTGTGTTTTAGTATCATTAAACAGGGCTGTTGGGGCTGGGGATTTAGCTCAGTGGTAGAGCGCTTACCTAGGAAGCGCAAGGCCCTGGGTTCGGTCCCCAGCTCCGGAAAAAAAGAACCAAAAAAAAAAAAAAACAGGGCTGTTGGCACAGCTCAGTGAGGAAAGACAACTGTTGCCAAGCCTGACGACCTGAGTTCAATACTGGGCAAGGAGAGAAAAGCTCTACAAGTCTCTGACCTTCCCATAAATGCTGTGTGTGTGGCATGTGCCTATATATACAAATTACTTAGTCAATAAATAAATGTTATAAGACTTTTTTACTTGTTTTTTTTTTTTTTTTTTTTTTTGGTTCTTTTTTTCGGAGCTGGGGACCGAACCCAGACTTTTTTAAATTTTTAAGTAGTTATTTTGGAAACGTTAACATCCTCGTGGCATGATATTCTAATTGATAGTCTAAATACTTAACTCTTATGTACATAAAACTTAATTGCCCTAAGTGAAAGGAAGACAGCTCTTACTAGTGATGTAGCTCATTGACAGGGTGCCTACCTAGCATGCTTAAAGCCAATCATTCCCTTCCTAGCAACACATGAACACTCACAAAGACAGCCATGATGACAGTGACCACTACTGGTCCAAGGTCACACTCTGTAGAAGAAAACACATATTCTTCTAGGTAGTTTCTCAGACCAGGTCTCTTGAAGGACCATAAAATTTCCAGGTACTAGGGGCTGGAGAGATGGCTCAGCAGTTAAGAACACTAACTGCTCTTCCAGATGTCCTGAGTTCAATTCCCAGCAACCACATGGTGGCTCACAACCATCTATAGTGGGATCTGATGCCCTCTTCTGGTGTGTCTGAAGACAGTAGTGTACTCATATACAATAAATAAATCTTTTAAAAAGGGAAAAAAAAGGGGGGGGGGGGTTGGGGACTTAGCTCAGCGGTAGAGCGCTTGCCTAGCAAGCGCAAGGCCCTGGGTTCGGTCCCCAGCTCTGAAAAAAAAGAAAAAAAAATTTCCAGGTACTTTCATTTATGACTGAATAAATTTTTGGGTTGCTATTTGCTTTAAACAATACAAGAGCATCAAATATGTAACTATGTTAAATACACATTTATTGACTAACATGCTAGTACTATTATTTTTACGTATCCTTCACATGCTCATCCAGTCTTGTTCTCCAGGAGTTCTCTAACTCTCTTACTTGGCCATTGGCTTTGGACTCACCACACTCTGGCCTGCAGTCAAACGGCCACAGTGCAGCCTGTTATGCTGTCCACCAGTTCAGGCTTCTCCTCCTTACATCTTTATTTCTTTTTCAACTCCTTCAGATACCTCTGAAGGATAACTTTCAGCTGTTTCCTTGAAAGCTAGTTCTATTTTACAAGTTCCTTTCTTGTGTCCCCTAGACTATTTTCTTTTTGTCCCCTTTGCTCCAATCTCTAATGAGGTCACTGTACTAGATGAAGAATTTGTTAAGGTAAAAGATTGCCAGAATGGTTTCACAAGTTGTTCCTTTTCCTCATGTAACAAGAAATTCAGAGTAATAAATTGTTAGTTTCATTTAATAACTCAGAAAATGTTTCAGCTTGAAATTCCCGGAACTCCTAAATATCCCACTCAACTTCCATCCAGGCTGCGTGGCTGCAACTTTCCCTCACCCTAGGTGCCACATCTTACCGCATCTTACTCACAGGCTTACTTACCGCCCCGTAGGAAAGAACTCCTTCACATCACGTTAGGACAGCATCTCTTCCCAGTATCCCACAATGAGCCCATTTTGTCCTTAGGCATCAAAAGTGACCACAAATTCTGGTTACTAGACAAGCTAGGTCTGCCTTCAGCACCTGGGACAGTGCTCACCAATACCATTTACTGTTAAGTCATTTCAGAAGTTGTGGGTTTTTTGTTTTGTACGTTTTTTCCCTGCTGGATGAAGTACTATATAAATGTTAATGTCAATAACACTTGCCATGCCTATCCTTAGAGAGAGTATTAAAATTTAAGTTATACTCAAGGACTGCATATACTCAGTTACAGTTTTTTTTTTCTTTTTTTTTCTTTTTTCTTTTTTTCGGAGCTGAGGACCGAACCCAGGGCCTTGCGCTTGCTAGGCAAGCGCTCTACCACTGAGCTAAATCCCCAACCCCTCAGTTACAGTTTTTAAGCTCTGTTGTCAGTGAAGAACAATGAAGATGATCCTTTCTCCCTGCTGAGGTCACTTCTGGACTAGAGAGTATTCCCACTTCCATTCCTTTCTGAGCACTCCATTTCTCTTCCATTCCTTCTTGCAGTGGAAGGACAGAGTCCAGGCCCTTGCACATCTAGCTTCCTTAGTCTGTACTTTTTCCAATAAAACTGACTACATGTACTTAGGCTTTGCTTTTCTATCTACTCGGACAACCTCCATCATTTATTTGATTTTAATTATAATTCAAATGCCACATGGGACAGGCTGGTGTTGAATTAAAAAAAAAGGGGGGGTGTTGGGGATTTAGCTCAGTGGTAGAGCGCTTACCTAGGAAGCGCAAGACCCTGGGTTCAGTCCCCAGCTCCGGAAAAAAAAGAACAAAAAAAAAAGAAAGAGAGCATCTGATGACCTGAGTAGAGCCCCATAGGAACCAAATGATAGGAGGAGATAACTGACTCCTAAAGTTTTTGTGGTGCTAGGATGTTACCCAAGTGTGCTGGTTTGAATAAGAATGGCCCCCATAGGATCATATATTTGAATGTCATCAGAGAGTAGCACTATTTGAAAGGATTGGAGTGATTAGGACGTGTAACCTTCGTGGAGGAAGTGTATCACTAGGGGTGGGCCTGGAGGTTTCTAATGCACATGCTAGGCCCAGTGTCTATATCTATGTCTATATCTGTCTCTGTCTCTGCCTATCAGGATGTAGCTAGCTCTCAGCTGTTTCTCCAGCACTACACTCTCCTCCATGACAATAATGGACTAACCCTCTGAAACTGTAAGCAAGCTTTTCTTTAAAGAGTTGCCACAGTCATGGTGTCTCTTCACAGTAATAGACTCACCGCAATTATGAGTTATCCCATGTGGATGATGAGGAAAAAAACAGGGGTTGGGGATTTAGGTCAGTGGTAGAGTGCTTGCCTAGCAGGCGCAAGGCCCTTGATTCAGTCCTCAGCTCCGAAAACACACACACACACACACACACACACACACACACACACACACACACCCTAGTCCTCAGAAAGAGCAATAAGCATACTCTTGACCACTGAGCTATATCACTCCAGCCTCTTGTATTGTTTTAATGTATTGTTGGTGATGTATGCACTACGTAGCCTTGGCTGGTCGAGAGCTTGCTATTTAGAGCTGGCCTCAAGCTCATAGAAAACTACACTACCTGCCCCTGCCTCCAACACACTGGAATTATAGGCATTTGCCACCATGCCTTGTCAGTTTTGGAGTATGTATGTTGGGGGATGAGGGGTAGCAGGATTCTTCTCTGTAGTTCAGACTCTCTGTCCTTTATGTCTCAATTCTCTTGCCCCGGCTCCCCAAGTGCTGGGATTACAGGTATGTGCCACCACGCCCAGCTTTATATAGCTATTCTAACATTGGGCATGCTACCTGCAACATCTATAATTTCTGAAATGCTTCTTTGGACTGTGTGCTTCGTCATCCTTTATGACAAAGCCATAACTATGGAAGTATAGAATTGTCTTGACAGTAGTTCTAATGAATTAGAGAATCTATGGCAAACCATGGTGACTCAAAAGACTTGCAATCAGTTGGTCAGAAATATAGGTACCCTACTTATGGATGGGTCTGAAGTGGTGGCATCTCATTGGTTGGTGATTATTCTAAAGCTAGTTCTAAGTAACTAGAGGTTAGCAATTATACTATACCAATTTTAGAAATTTGAACCAAAACCATGTGCTATGAAAAAGCAAGACTGAAAAACAACCAGAAATGTTCAGCCTCCTAACACTGACACCACATGGAACTACCTGAAAATCAAATTAGCCAAAGCCTGAAAGTTTGAAAATTCAAGCACTGACTACACGGATAAATGAGAACTGTCATATAACTCTGGCAGTGTACAAACTCACAAGCTCTGAAGAGCAACGGGGTTCACCAAAAATTAAACTTGGCCCACACCAAGTTCTTTGGTTTTGTTTTTTTTTTTTTTTTTTTTGGTTCTTTTTTTCGGAGCTGAGGACCGAACCCAGGGGGCCCACACCTTTCAATCTAACAATTCCAACCTTTAGCAAAGCTACTAGAGTAACAGAATAAACCTAAATCGCTATTAATTTTAAAGAGTTAGACTATTTTCATGTGATAAAGTACAAATTAGTAACTAAAACAATGTACCAAAAAATGGGTTTATTTTAAAAATAATGCCAAGGCCAACAAAGGGAGCTGTGGAAGAATAAGTAAAATAAGCTTCTAGGCACCTAAATCCTTACCATGTATTGTTTGCAGACACACAATACACGCTCAGTTCTTAAACGCTTTAACCTCCCTTTTAGCCCACCATTTGCCAGAGGTAGTAGAAAAGAAGTTATTAGCATACGGGGGAAGTAGACCCGTCTAGAAATGGCTCTTAGGAGCAGCTCCCATCTGCATTGTCTGGAAATCTTCAGTTCACAGGTCAGCAACAACAGCACAATCTACTCACAAACACTTCACAGTAGAGTTGGGATAGCAAACAGGAATTAGCAGTAGTGGCACTACCTAGCACAGTCAGGCCTCTGCCTCAGCACAGCACGTAGTCAGCAGGAGGGACGAGCAGGAATGCCAGGAAAAGTTCTCCAGTGCCTCTCAGCAGTCCAACAAGCACTGCATAGCTAAGCTCTACCAGTGAGCCAAGCTCAGCCTCCATCACTGTTGGTTGAGTCCTTTTTATACTCCCTTCCAACATCACGTGTCTTTCACAGGCCATGTTTAACACATGTCTTCTCTTAGCATGTGTGTCTATCTCAGTCCACGTCTACAGAAGTGACAAGAAGCCATAGCACACCATCAGAAGATTTTTGGTGCATTTCTCTCTATGGAGCTGATGTGTTGTTAGCAAAGAATCCTTCATCACGTGTCCTTTTACCTGTGTCTACTTAAGCCAGACGTTCCTTCACAAGTCTACCTTAGCCTTTCACCTGTGCCCACTTCAGGAAAATGTGTTTGCCCCAGCTAAACACCATCCAACACAACTGACTTTCCAAAGAACCCTTAAGTTTCTACTTCAGATCCCCGTTCAATTTTTGGTCACTTGGGCATCATTATGGACTGTTATCAAAATGCTTACGATAAGAAGGATATTAATCATATTAAATCATGAGGTTGATCAAACATTAAAATTAGTAAAAGCTGACGACAGTTCCCTCAGCTCCTTACTGGAGCTCTGATGTATGCCTCCATTGCCTGAAAAGGACCCTGAAGCATGGAGTGAGCAATGTGATAATCTAATCTTGAATTCTCTCCTCTTTTTGATGAGGACTGAGCAGAGACTACAAAGTTAACTTTATAACCAGAACAAGCTAAAGCAGGACAGGAAAACAAAATTAATTTCCTAATTCCTCCTTGGATTCATGAGTCAGGTAATCCTAGTACAATTTCAGCAATATCAAAATATTTATCTAATTTTGCACTAACCAGTGTATTTAAAACTCTAAAAAGAAAAACTGCATTAGACAGACCTCACATATTATCACAAAAGGCAAGAAAAAAGCTACAGCTAACTGAATGTAGACTAAAAGAGGCATCTGTGTATCATGTGGATCCTTCACTACCTTTATTTAAACTTACTTATTTTCCCCACTAAATTGGCTTCTATAGTTAGTTATAGCACAAGAGGCTAAACTTCTGGAATGGATTTATTTATACCATAAGGGCCATAAAATACTAACTTACTCGTCTTGTTCAATTAGTAAATCAGGAGAGGACTCAATGTCAATAAATGGGTTTGATCCTTGCTGCATTATCTTACCCTGTTTTTAACAGTGTTGCAAAGGGCTTGGAGAGATGGCTCAGCAGTTAAGAGCACTGACTGCTCTTCCAGAGGTCCTGAGTTCAATTCCCAGCAACCACATGGTGACTCACAACCAATGTTCTCTTCTGGTGTGACTGAAGACAGCTACAATGTACTTATATATATATGTGTGTGTGTGTGTGTGTGTGTGTGTGTGTGTGTGTGTGTTTATGTATGTATGTATATGTATATATATAATAAATATATCTTTAAAAATTAAAAGAAAACAGTGTTACAGAACTCTATGGATTTTCAAATTTCATTTGCAAGTTACTATGGAAGGATAGGAAATCACTATCCACCTGGCAAACTGGGATTTTTTTTCATACAAACTGAATTTGTAATTACAAAAATTGTCCAACCTTTCCCATTCCACAGGAAGATACTTATTTTATTGATGGCTCATTTAAATGATACAGAAGGAAGTCACTGTCCAGATATTCATCAGTCTATTATTACCTTTTCTTCAGCTCAACAGACAAACCGGCTGTTTTGATTCATTTATTACAGTTAGTCCATAAACCCTTAAATATTGTCTTAGTTAGGGTTTCCAGTGCTGTGAAGAGACACCATGACCAAGAGCTCTTATAAAGGACAACACTTAATGGGGACTAGTTTACAGGTTCATAGATTCAGTCCATTACCATCAAGGGGAGGAAGCATGGCCGTGTCCAAGCAGACATAGTGCTCTAGGAGCTGAGAGCTCTACATCTTGTTACAAAGGCAAACAGGAGAAGACTGGCTTCCAGGTAGCTAAGAGGAAGCTCTCTCAAAGCCCACCCCCACAGTGACACACTTCCTCCAACAAAGCTACACCTCCTCCAACAAAGCCACACCTCCTAATAGTGCCACTGCCTGAGCCAAGCATATTCAAACCTCACAAATATCAGTTCAAATTCTGCTTATGTTGTAGGATTATTTCCAGCAATAGACTCACACTTGTGCGCGCTCTAACATCCCTGGTTTTATTGCAGAAGGAAATAAGCAAGCTGGTGCATTAACCTGCCCTATTTTTACTTCTCCAGAAAAAAAATTTGAAGGGGCGGACTGATCCACTGAAGCATTATGGTTCCCTCAGCTCCTCCAGCCCCAGACCATCAAGGACAATAGAGATGGGCAAAGAGACATCGGAAGTCACCAGAAAGATAGCAAACCTCCAGCTAATAGACAAAGGAGATACCAAGCATATCATCAGAAGTCAGGTCTGCCCACCTGGGGCAAGATAAGGCCCTATGTACCAAGGGATACGTCCCTTTTTCTAAGGATCCTGTTTATGACTGGACTGTGGGACAGTAACAGACTCATTCATTCAGCTGAAGGAACTGCGTTTACTTTTTCCTCAGGATTTAAATCATTTCCGATCTGTATAGGACATAACATTTGTATTCCTTTCAAGTCAAATATAGGCTTACATTCCACAATATACCAGAACAACCAATCGTGTAGATCTCTTTTCAACCTCTTCTCTAGATATTTCTGATCAATGTAATAATGTAGCTAATAGTACTGGACATAGTTGATCCCTATTCTTAATGCCAGAATATAAGACACAATGCTTTAATCAGCCTAATGTTCTTCATTATGTTTATAATTTAATTGCTTATGGGATACTCTTGCACCACCAAATGACAATTAGATTTATCTTCGACATCTCAAATCAAAACCACTCTGAATAGCCTGCTATTAAAAAATAAACAAGAGAGTCAGCCAGGTGGTGGGAGTGCAGGCCTTTAATCCCAGCACTTAGAAGGCAGGAGCAGGTGGATCTCTGAGTTCAAGGCCAGCATGGTCTACAGAGCAAGTTCCAGGACAGCCAGGGCTACAAAGAGAAACCTTGTGTCAAAAAAAAATAACTAATTGAAAATAAGTAAATAAGAGGGGAAGTTGTCAAAACACAATCCAAGAATGATTCTGAGTACTTGTGAGAAAACTCCAAGAAAACAAGACCAAGAGTCTTGTGAACTCAGTTTCTTCAAAAACACAGAACTGCCCTTGGAATGTGCTTCCATGCCCCTCCCAGATGCAGCAGATAGGAGTGAGTTCAGCTTAAATGATTAATTACAGCTGGCTATTATTTGCTTATACGCCACTATGGAAAACACATTTTTGCTGTGTGGCTTGTCCTGTGATTGTACACTTTACTATATGACTCTTCTTAACCCTCAGAGTATAAACTGTCTGATCCTCTGAATGAAGTTGGCCTCTGGGTAAGACTTTAGTCACCTCATGTATTGGCTCCATTCTCCATGTTACCAACCAGAGCAATGAACAGATATATATGCAGACAAAACACTCATATATATGTAAGATAGAAAGTAATAAAAAATAAAATATTTCTGGAAGAAAAAAAAGGCACTTACAAAGGAATAAGACTCAGACTGATAGGTTCTTCACCAGCAACAGTAGATGCTAGAAGTTTTTTTTAAAGGCATAGTAGAAAACTTTTAGGAGGAAATACTGGACCGCTATTTTCAGTTTAAGCAGTAGTCAGAATAGAAGGCAACCATGCCAGAACTGAAAGTTTACTGCTTAACTATCTTGTTTGGAAAAGATGTATCACAAGAAGGAACAAATCTAAGGAGGGGAATTATGGAAATCATCAGAACAGTGATATTACAACATGGAACTTAAATATTGTTGAGAAATATTAAATTTAAAAAAACACTATGGGACTAAAATAACTGTATAACAGGCCAAATGATGAACTGAGGTAAGGTCTGGAGTAGAATCTGTCAAGTGTCACACATTGGAGGTTAAGTAGACAACTTAGTGCTTGCTATGTAATTATGAGTACTGAGTTTAACCATCAGCACCCACATAAACAACTGATTACAGGCAGCTGAAAGGTTAGTTCACCGGCACTTGCAGAATGCCTGTATCAGCACCCATCCTGAGTGGTTCATAAACACCTGTAACTCTAGCTCCAGAGGGTCTGACACACCCTCTTCTGTCCCAATAGGCACCCATACACACACTAAGGACACTCAGACACATGAATCTTTTTTTTTTTTAAAGAATGATAATTCTTTAAAACAAACAAAACAGGGATTGGGGATTTAGCTCAGTGGTAGAGCGCTTGCCTAGCAAGCGCAAGGCCCTGGGTTCGGTCCCCAGCTCCGAAAAAAAGAAAAAAGAAAAAAAACAAAACAAAACAAAACCTGGGCATGGTGGTACACATCTGTAATCCCAGCAGACAAGAGCATCCCAGGGACTTGCTGGTCGCCAGTCTAGTAAATCAGTGAGCTCCAGGTATGGTGAGGAAAAGCAACCAACATCTACCACTGACCTATACCAGCAAAAGCACACTCTACTCCCCCCCACACACACACACACTACATACACAAATAGAGTTATTACACTCATTTAATATATCCTTAGTAAAACATACTATGCACTATTATCAACCCTAGAGAAAAACAGAAAACCCCCACATTAATTTCCTAATAGATACATAATTGTTTACATTATTGATAGTTACAGCTGAAGAAATGTTTTTAATTCCTTAGACAGTAACATTTTTTTCTCAAGATAAGAGAACTATTCTTTAGTAATTAACTGATAAGATTATATTTTAGCACAAATAATAGTAGAGTTAGCATGTGTTGCCTAATATTGTATGTAACAGGTAGAAAAATGTTCTTTCCAAAAACACGACCTCAACTCAAATGGTACTGCTCAACAGTCTTTCATGATATCAAGGCTTCCATAAACTCTGAGGCCAGCACTTAGGTACCCTCATCTGTATAATGGACTCAAATACACTGAGTATTTGATCTATGTGTTCATCTACCTAGACAGAATAAGGGCGAGGGAGATGGCTCATTGAATAAGAACACTGGCTATCAAAGCAAGAGGATCTGAGTTCAGATCTTCAGCACCTACAGTACATGTGCCTGTAACCCCCATATTGAGTGTGCAGAGACAAATGGATCCCAGGAATCCTGGCAAGCCAACCTAATGGAAATGGCAAGGTTCAGGTTCAGTGTAAGGCTGCCTCAAAAATGAAGTGAAGAAAAATGGAAATGAAAGAGGAAGACACTCAACGCCCTCCTCAGACCTCAGGGTGCACCATACCAACACACCAACACCCCCTACCCCTACACACACACATTTTAAAAAGAATAGGGGCTGGGAAAATGGCTCATTGGTTAAAAGCATGGCCATTCTTTCAGAGAATTGGGCTCAATACCCCAGCATCCACATGGCAGCTCATGCCATTCAGTCCCAGGGATCCAAAATCCTTTTCCTGTCTCCATGGGCACTGCGTGCATGCATATGGTGCAGATATACAAAAGAGAAAGGGTGGTTGCACACCGGCCTGATAACCTCAGTTTGATCCCTAATCCCAAAAACGGGCAAGCAAGAATCAAGTCCCAGGCGTTTTGTCCTCTGACCGCTATACACCCACAGGAATAGAAAAGTACACTACATCAAAATGAAAAGCAGAGGTGCAGCTCAGTGTGAAAGGTAAAAGTTTTAAAGTTGCCCGCCTAGACACAAAGTTTAGAGCAGAAGAAACAGCTTAGGCCTCAGAATTGTATGTTCCAGGAAGCCTCTCCTAGGGCTATATCTGCTGGTTCCTATCGAAACAATCTTGAGAAGCAGGAAGCAGCTTCTCCTAGGAACTAGCGGACCATGAAGTTAAACAATCTTGAGAGGCAGGAGACGGCTTCTCCTAGGAAACAATCTTGAAAAACAGAGTTTCTCCTAGGAAACATGACACCATTCCTGCCCCCTTGGGTTGTGGTTTCTCCCTTTAAATACCTCTTCTCCCAGCCTCTTGGGGTCGAACTCCACTGCCCCTGCGTGGGATACGAGTCTCGACCCCAGTGCACTGGTTGCTATCAATAAACTTCATGTGATTACAACAAGGGTGGTCTTGTGTGAGTTCTTGGGGGGGGGTCACGTCATCCTGAGACTTGAGTGAGGGTCTCCCCACTCCAGGGGGTCTTCCAAGTGGTGGCATAGTCATCTGCATACATGATGCCCTGGGCATCTCCAGCATAACAAATAAGAATGGAGAAGATAATTAAGGATGAAAGAAGAGGTCCAAAATATGAAAAAACAGGAAAGGGGTAAGACACAGTTATGGCAAACCGAACCAGATAAACTAAAACAAAAACCAGACAAAAAAGATATCTGACCCTGATAATTTTTTTCTTAAAACTAGGAATTATAGAATGAGTCCAGACTCCAGACCAAGTGGGAGCAGCAATACATACATTAGAGAGATCCTTGAGGCTCAGCAAGTCTGTAATGGGAATAAAAAGGAAGCTCCAAGGGTGGGAATGTGGCTCACTGGTGATGTCCTCAACTCACATTACAAAGCCCCGAGTTCATCTTGAGCTCCACAATGAACAAGCAGCCTCTATTAGTTAACTAGTCAGTTTTTAGAAAATAGAAATAGAAATAGATTATAGAAAATAAAGCCTCTTGTCTCAGGGATTCCATTGCTGTGAAGACACACCCTGACCATGGCAACTCTTACAAAAGAAAACATTTAACTTGGGGCTGACTTACAGTTACAGAGATTTAGTCCATTATCATTGTGGAGGAAAATGAAGGACCCTAGTTCTTACTAAAGTGTAAGAGCTATTAAGAGGCTTGGCCTGATAGAAAGTAGGTAGGTTATGGGGACCCTGGGGGCTTTCACCAGTTTAAATCCACCACCTCAGATCAAGATTAGGCCAAGTATCAGCTTCCCGCCTTGGGTCAATGCTAGGCCAAGTTCCACTCTCCACCCACAGTTCTCAGGAGGAGCAGGAACACTCTAGAAAATCCTAAGAATATACTAACATAGTCACCTGACTATATATATATATATATATATATATATATATATATATATATACACACTATATATATACTATATACTAACATAGTCACTCTGGTCCCAGATAGAGTTCGAATGCATGTCATATGCTTGCTAGCCAATAGATTCAAAGGTCAATATGCTTAGCCAATAAGTTTAAACTGTAACCTTGCTGATGCAACCTGTACCCCTACAAAGTATAAAAACTGCTTGTTATAGCCATTCGGGGTCACCTTCCAGATACTCACAAGAGGCTGATTGATGGTCGACCGCAATGCGCTGGAAAATAAACCTCTTGTGCTTGCATCAAACTCCACTCTCGTGTCTCACTTGGGGGGTCGCCCGGTAGTTAAGACTCACTTTAAGCCTTACAGAAACATGCAGCGCGCAGGCAGACATGGTGCTAGAAGAGCCAAGACTGCTACATCTTGATCCAATGGCATCAGGAGACTGGGTGTGCATCTCATTGAATGTAGCTTGAGCACTTAAGACCTCAAAGCTCAGGGCTGGAGAGATGGGTCAGCGGTTAAGAGCACCTGACTACTCTTCCAGAGGTCCTGAGTTCAATTCCCAGCAACCACATGGTGGCTCACAACCATCTGTAAAGAGATCCGATGCCCTCTTCTGGTGTATCTGAAGACAGCTACAGTGTACTTATATATAATAAATGAATAAATCTTTAAAAAAAAAAAACCTCAAAGCTCTGCCTCCACAATGACACACTTATTCTAACAAGGCCACACCTCCTAATAGTGCCATTCACCATGGGCCAAGCATTCAAACACATAAATCTATAGGAGTCATACCCATTCAAAGCACCACACGTCTTAAATTTTTCCTACGGTCATTCCTCAGCACATAAGTATAAATTAGTATTGTTCAAATGTTTGAAAGCGGAGGCCCTTTAATCCCAGCACTTGGAAGGCAGCGGATTGGATGTCTGTAAGTTTGAGGCCAGTTAGTCTATACACTGAGTTCTAGGCCAGGCAAGTCTACACAGTAAGACTGCCTTTAAAAATGAAGCAAACAAAAACAAAAAGCTGTTTAGGTCTCTAGGTCTCTAGGTCTCTAGGTCTCTAGGTCTCTAGGTCTCTAGGTCTCTAGGTCTCTCTCTCTCTCTCTCTCTCTCTCTCTCTCTCTCTCTCTCTCTCTCTCTTTTGTAAGAACCATTAAATGAACTCTGTTTTCATGTTTTTCAAGATGGTGTCTGGGTGGCCTGTAGACCAGGCTAGAATTTGTAGCAATTCTCCCATCGCTGCCTCCCAAGTGCTGAGATTTCAGGACTGCACCATTATGCACACCTGAGAAGCAAACTTCAGTGTGGCATCAGGACAAAATCACCAACAAGTTCTAAATGGTATCCTCATATTGACAAGATCAAAATATCAAACAAAGCGCATTCTACCTAACTCTTTTTCTTTTTCAACACAGCAGTTTTAAGTTTTACTCTCTATGTCCCATCTGAAACCAACATAAACCAACATAAACCAACATAAACCTCACCAAGACATGGAAACCATGCTGCCCACCAGCTCTCCAATCTTAGATGAGACCTAGAGGCCATTTTAATGGCAAGGCTACACAGCTCCCGCTTACTGCCAACTACCAGGCCACTTGGCTCCCATCTGGCACTGCTTTATGACAACCTATGCAGAAGAACCCAAAGCTACCCCTGAGCAAAAGATCTTACCCCCCTAACAGAAAAGCTTTAGACCCTTCAAAACAGGGATGACAATAACTGAGTAGAAAATTATACCAGCATTAAGGAAATTGTTTTGCCCAGGGGCCTTCTGCAGGAGACTTAGATGGCACAGCTCTGTAGAGAAAGGCTTTTTCCATGCTCCCCTCAGTGGTACATGATGAAAGAGAGAGTCCTTGGTTGCAAACTGTTTATCGATTGTTCATTGTAGAAAATGGGTATGTACCAACTCATCAGTGTGGACCAGAGATTAAATACTTTTTGCAGAAAGTAAAGTTTGTGAAGAAAAACTCATTGGCTAAACCCTTGGAGCCTCTAGATACCTCATTAGCATGGAGAACTTTGTTCTGATCTAGGTGATGGTCACTTTGCTATGTAGAGTGTAGTGTGGGGTCACATGACAGTGGCCTAATTGGAAGCAGGTGAAGCTCCTACCATCCTCTCTGAGTTCCAGGGCTTCCAACCTGGTCAACCTTACCAAGTCTCCTGGCACAGTCCACTGTTCCACACCTTTTAAAAAAAAAAAAAAAAAAAAAAAAGAGGTGTCATTGGACTGACTGTCTCTTACGTTATTTGTGAAAATTTTGAGTGGGGTATGGTGCAAGCATCAAGATAAAACACAACATAAGCCAGAGGGCTAACACAATATAAGCCAGAGGTTAATACACTAATCAATTGTTTAGTGGATTGAAATTGAGAGTGAGTTTGTACAGAGTTTGTGAGGGTATTAATACTGGTTTTAAATAACATTTGATTTTATCTACCTAGACATCATGTAAGCTTCCCCAAGCAGAGTTTATCTGTCTCTGGAAGGTCCTGAGGCTGTCAGCATCAGCTTGTCTTGGAAGTGGGTAGTCAGAAGGTGTGTCTGGACAAAGGCAGCTTTATTGCCCCAGGCAGGTCCAAGGAGATGGAGGGTTAGTCTTCATCTGGCCCTTTTGAATAGATAAGCCCGTAGAGTGATCACAACAGGGGAGGGCAGAACCCCAGCAGGGGGATGTCTGCACAGGGCAGGTAATGTATATGTTAAGCCAGTTTGCTTGGGAGATGTCGTTCTGGTCCTAGAAAAAAGGCAGGGTGTTTGAGGAATTTAGTCCTGGAAGGCATCCTTTAAGTGGGGAGTTATCTGTGTTGTATTAAGAAAAGCAGAGGAAAGAGTTGACAACGCATCTGCTTAGATGGCTGAGGAAGAAAATACCGTGTTAATTATGTATCTGGCATAGGCAGTAACTGCTTATCTGTAAAGGGAACTAGTTGTTAACTAAGGATTAAATAATGGTTATTAACATAGTCAGTTTGACCTGTGGGAGTAGATTAAATATGATTTTTAAAGTTTAAAAGAAATTTTAGGGCAATTTTAGGGTAGAAGGCACAAACATTGTTTCAGGTGTTCCTGTTAAGGAGAAAAATAAACATTTAAATAAAGAAGTACGAAAATTTTGGTTAAAAGACTCAAACATTGTTTTAGGTGTTCCTGCTAGGAAAAGAACAAGCATTTAAACAAAGGAGCATGAAATTTTTGGGTTAAGGATTTTAGGTGTGTTTCTGTGAATTCTCATCAGCAAGATCTGATCTATTGTCTATGCTTGGCCAGCTTTTTTTTTTTTGCCTAGGTGTAGGGGAAGGGGCCTGCTCTACCACGTCACAGCTGTGGTTGTCTACTCTAGCAGGTCCCTTTTCTCCGTGTGTGTGTGTGTGTGTGTGTGTGTGTGTGTGTGTGTGTGTGTGTGTGTGTGTGTTTAAGATTTATTTTACTTATGAATACACTGTAGCTGTCCTCAGACACACCAGAAGAGGGCATCAGATCTCATTACAGATGATTGTGAGCCACCATGTGGTTGCTGGGAATTGAACTCAGGTCCTCTGGAAGAGCAGTCAGTGCTCTTAACTGCTGAGCCATCTCTCCATCCTCCCTGTGTGTTTTTCCTTGGCTAGTATTGGTAGAAGGTTGGGGGTAGGTCGTTTTTTGTACACCCTAAAAGTAGAGAGAAAAAAGAAGAAGCATAGGGACTTGGTGGCACTGTACCGGCAGGGCTGGAGGGTGTTGTGGAGCAGGGAGCAGAGTTTTTGTTAATGGTCCATTGGACTGTTTGGACAGGGGTCAATGTAGTAGCTCTTCTTGAAAACAAAAGTGGGAAGAAGACAGTGCCTGTCTTCAGAGTGGGAAGGCCTAGGTCTCTTCTCCTCCCCCCGCCCCCCATCCCCTGTCCCCTGCCCTGAGCTGAGGACCGAACTGAGGGCCTTGCGCTTGCTAGGCAAGCGCTCTAATCCCCAACCCCGGCCTAGGTCTTTTTAATGTTAGGGGTTACTCGCAGTCTTTGCTTAATTTGAAGTTTTGATGTGGGTCTATGTGGGTCCCCAGTTGAGGTATTTGTCAGCTGGGTATGTCCCATGTTGGGCGCCAGATGTGGTTTTGCATGCCTCTCTGCTGGGGTATTGGAACTTCTCTGGGCAGACAAAACACAAAAAATTAATTACATTTACCCTATGCCTACTGCCTGGTGATGAGCTCTCAGGAAGTGCCGATACACTGCTCAGGGGGTGGGAAAATACAACCTAAGATGTGAGAGGCTAAACTGGGGCTCCCTGTCTCCAGGGTGTCCAGTTGCTGCTAGAAACAACACAGAAAAGTTGGGAATGGAGGGTTGGGCATCCACAGGCCTTCTATGAGGAGCCCAGGGCTAGAGGCTCCCAAACTCCTAGACATCTGGACCGAGTTGGGTCCGGCTAGAAGGATGAAGAACTCTGGCTTAGCTCATTGGAGATTGTCCTGAGCTTAGCTGAGATTATCTGAGAGCAGAAAGGCCTTCTGTGGGGAAGCGGCTCTGTAGACAGGCTTTCTCCAAGCTCCCTTTAGTGGTTCTTGATCAAAGAGACAGTCCTTGGTTCCAAACTGTTTGATTGTTCATCATAAATATGGGTACATCCCACCTCCCTAGGGAGGACCAGAGATTAAATATATACCTTTCACAAAAAACAATGTCCAAAAAGGAAAATGTATTGGCTAAACTCACAGGTTCTCTAGATACTTCATTAACATAGAAAATTCTATTCTGGTCTACATGACCACAGGTCACATTCCGATGTATGTAGACAGTGTGGTCACATGACAGGGGCCTCATCATAAAGCTTCTACTATCTTCTTTGGGTTCCCGTTACTCTAACCAACTCAACCTTACCAAGTTTCCTGACATGATGCACTACCCCACAGAAGAGGGACTTCTGTGTCACTCTAGAGGAGGTGGGGGGTGGAGGACAGCATAAGCCATAGAAGAGCTTTTCATACCTTCGGGGACTTATGAGCAGTTCAGCATGAGTGAAGTGACAGTGCTAACAGATAACCAGAACAGGGCTGAGTATAAAGGAGGATAAGGGAAATGGGCTGGTCAAGCACTGATAGCAAACAAAGCACACCAATCTGTCAGTATCTGGGGTTGGTCCTTGGTTTCTGGTCTTGGTAGCTTGAATAGATGGTAAAGTATCATTTACTGCAACAGGAAATTTGTTTTGATAAAAGCAAAAGTACAACTCAAGTTCCCTTTTGGAACGCCTCTTCAGGAAACTACTGTTCCTAAGTATACAAAGTATACGAAAAGAAATAAACGATCATTATAAAAATAAACTGCAAAAAAATATAAGAAAAAGCAGGTGGAAGAATTATAATTCTACTTTGGAAAAATAGCAAGTGAAAGGCTTGGGATCTAGAATGAGTACAGACTCAACCTCACTCTGAATGTCTGTTTTCTATTTCTAGTTTTTCCAGGCAAGTTCTTACATAGCCCAGGCTGAACTCAAACTTGCTATGCACCAAGGCTGGCCCCAAACCCCTGCCTCTGCCCCAGTGTATGCCATCACACCTTAGCTTCTGACTGTTTTCTTAAACACAGTATATGACTCACGTACTTGAATTTTATAACTCAAGCAAACTTTGTGCAGTATACAAGGTTGAAACCTAGCCTGCATACTGGAGGCATGTGCCAAGTGCGTCCCCATCCTTCTCTTTCTCACCATTAGTTTAGTGCTGATTCTATTGGCACATCCTCACACTCTGTGTTCCTACATAGGAAAGGTCCCCTGACTTAGGACAAATGCAGTCCTACCCACAGTTTTTACTTTTTGTTAATTTGCCTAGTGCAAAGTCTGGATATGAAGTACCACCCTCAAAAACAGCTATATGTTAAAGGGTTGCTCCTCAGCTGTGATACTATTGAGAGATGAGTGGATCATGAAGGCACTAACTTCACTAATGGATTAACTCATCAATGAATTCACAGCTGAATGGACAAATAGGAATTGGGGCATAGCTGAAAGAAGTAGGTCACTTGGGGTATGCCTTTGAAGGGTGTTTCTTATTGGATTTGTGCTACAGGTATCTCTCCCTCTCCCTGTCCCTCTCCCTCCCTCTTTTCTTTCTTTCTGTCTCATTCCCCATCCGTTTCTAGCTGCCAGGAAATGAGCAGCTACTATACCCTCTCCTATAACTCTTCGATACTGTCCTCTGACCTTATCACCAAGACCTTACAAACCAGGAGCCAACATCATCTTTCTACCTTTCAAGTTGTTTATTCAGGTGTTTTTGTCAAAGTCATGAAAAGAAGCTAACATGCTTTTCTCTCCATGTCTGTCTCCTTCCCTCTGCCTCTTCAGAAAAGTATGCCTTTTATTAAACAAACAGGTACTGGATGTATCTCAATGATGAAGCATAGAACTTGGTCCTGCCCACTAGTCCAAAAGTAAGTTTTCGTTTCAAAGTTGGAAAGTCAGTAAGATAGCTCAGCAAGTAAGGGCACCTGCTAGCAAGCCTGACAACCTGAGTTCAATTCCCAGGCCTGACAAGACAGGAGAGCACTAGCTCCTTCATATTGTCCTCTGACCTCCATGAGTGTGGTAGTACTTGCAAGCACACAGACTGAACTGAACCCTGGGTCATCTCCAGGAGCATCAGATCTCCTGAAGCAGCGACTGCTGAGCCACCTCTCCAGATCCTAGAATAATGATCTTTTCACTTGATTATTTTCACACAGGGTCCCGTGGCCTTGAACTTCTGATCCTCCTGCCTAAACCTTCCAAGTATTTGTATTACTGATGTGTGCTACCATACCAGTTTGTTTGTTTGTATTTTAAATGATCTTGTGCCCATGTGCACACACGTGTGTAATCCAGAAGAGGGAGCATCAGATCTCCTGATGCAAGAGCCACAAGTGGCTCTATTCACTGGATTTGGCTGGAGAGATGGCTCAGCAGCTAAGAGCACCAAGTGCTCTTCCAGGGGTCCTGAGTCCAATTCCTAGCAACCATATGATGACTCACAATTATCTGTAGTGGGATCTGGTGCCAATTTCTGCCATGCAGGTGTACAAGCAGACAGAACACTTACATAGTTAAATAAATAAATCTTTTAAAAAAATAACTGCAATACATTCCAATGGTTTATGTACATCTAGCACATAACAGGCAGGCAAAGCAAGTACCACTTACTGAAAGAAATAACTTGTTTTGTTGTGAGACAGTGTTTCTCTACATAGTTCTGTCTGGCCTAAAATACACAATGTAGTCCAGGCTGGCCTCAAACTCAGAGCGAACTGCCTGCTCTGCCTCCTGACTGCTGGCCTAACAAGAAATGACTTCTTAAATGAAGTTATTTTCTCAAGCAATATTTGATATTATACAAGTTCTAACATGAATGGAAAACAGGAAGCATCCTGGTGACTTCTGTTATGGCATCTGTATTATAGTAAAATCAAAGATGAAAAACATAATATATTGAGACCATAGTCATCAAGCCCAGAGTAAAAGTCCATTTTTAAATCTAGCATATATATTAAGTACCCTCCTTTAAGGCACAGTGCAGGTTAAATGTTCTTTAAGCTTAGTTACTCTTATTCTTCCACAACACATGTGGTCATCCACCTCACCAAAAGCCTGTAGAGATAATTTTAGCTTATAACCTATAGTCTAGAATGCATATACTACTACTCCATTTAATAAAATCCCAGGGTCAATATGTCCTTGAAGGGTAACATACAAACTCACTTTAGTTTCTTACTAAACTAGAAAATCTTTAAAAGTAGACCCATTTCTAACATTTTTGTTTTCTTTTAAACCCTTAAAATAATTGCTAGAATTACCATGCAGCAGATAGTCAGTATACATGTTATATTAATGAAGTAAGCAAGCAGTGTGGTATTTGTTCCTGGTGGTATGTGTGCCTATGTGATATGTGCTCACATGCAGACCTAAATGAGTTGGCCAGAGATCAACTTCAGGTGTCTTCCTCTACAGCCCTCCACTATACTTTGTGACAAGGTCTCTCACTGAACCATGAACTCACTGGGTTGGCTGTCCAACAAATCCCAGGGGCACAGCTAACTTCATTCCTTACCCCTTTACCTCCCTGACAGCATAAGAGCTACAGACATGAACCACCATTCCTGGCTTTTATGTGGGTGCTCAGGATATAAACTAAGATCCTCATGCAATGAGCCAACCTCTAAGACCCTTTTTTACTTTATTTTGTTAATGTGTATGAGTTTTTTTTTTTTTTTGCCTACATGTATGTCTGGTGCCTACAAAGACTAAAAGGTATCAGATCCCCTGGAACTGTAGTTACAGATAATGTGGGTGCCAAGACTGAACCTGGGTCCTCTGGAAGAGCAGCCAGGGTTCTTAATTGCTGACTCAGCCCCTGGTCAGCCCCTAAAGACAGTCCCTAAATAACCAGAAGACTAAAAAAGCAGGCCTCTTTGCATTAAGAGTTTCACATTAACCCAACCTTTTCTGTTCCAATTAATTAGCTCCTGTCCTAGGACAATGCAAACAGCCTTCCTTTCCACCTTTATAACTGCAGGCTTCCTCGATCCTGTGATGTACCAAAAACACACTGCATAGTGTCAGACACAAGTGAGACCCTGGCTCAACAGCGTGGAACTCAAAGACAAATAAAGAATCTTACTTCTTCAAAGTCAGAAGTGCCAAAACTGGAAGTTTTCAACCAGGCTAGGCTCTTGCCTCAGTAAGGACATTGACCAATGACCTGCCATTATAAACCCATGTGTGTGTACACTTCTGAGATATGCTTAAATTAAAAGACTGTGTTACTGGTTTCAATGCTCATCTTTTTACTTCATCAAATTCATTCAAAACATAAAAAGTACTATCAGAGAATTTATTGGAAGAGAGAATGTGAAGTTAGAATCATAGTTCACTGAAATATGAAAGACATATCCTTTTATGCTTGACATCTAGACTACAGAGTTACTAAGTACAATAGATGAGAATTGGCCTAAAGCTTCAGTAGGCTACACAGTGTCATAAACATGAGAGAACCTGTTTTGACAAAGTGGATGGAATTTAAAAAGCAAGAATTAGCTCTTGAAAGTTGTCCTCCAATTTCCATACCATGTAACTCATATGCATGTGCACCTACATTGTACACACACACACACACACACACACACACACACACACACACACACATACACACACACACATGACACTTTACAATCTGACAAAAAAATATCAACCCTTATTTTACCTGTATCCCACAGTCACCTACTTCCTGTTAGCAGGAAGCACTTCAGTTCCAGACTGAATACAGAGCCGGGCAGTGAAGCAGAATGCGTAATGCCTTCACTTAGAATGCCCTTTTCCTATCCCAGCATCAATTATGAATCTGTTCATGGGGGATAGTTTAGGCCAACTTTTCAAACCACAGTATAAATAACACCAATGGCCAGGTGTATGTGCTTGAAATCTATCTCTTTGTCTTAATTTCTCTCCCTTGTAATTTAAATGAAACAGTTGTTCTTTCTTTCCAGTCCCAAAACTTAGTAATGGTCTCTAAAGCGGCAATTCCCAAGCATCACAGATTCATGATAGTCTCAGTGTCTCAGTAATTTTCTTAGAGCAGCTCTATGCCAAAAAATAAGATCAGTTCCACTTATTAGGTACTTGGAAACCATTGAAAATTAAATCTAGGGCCTGGAGAAATGGCTCAGTGGTTCAGAACCTTGCTCTTGCAGAGGACATAGGTTTGATTCCCAGCACCCACATGGTGGCTCAAGTTCCAGGGGATCTGATGCCTTCTCCTGACTCCAAGGGCCCCAGGCACACATGAATACATGTGAAAACAAACAGGCAAAACACTCATACAATTAATCATTCTTTTAAAAAAAAAATAAATTGAATTTTCAACGGTTTTATTTTATCTTTAAACAACCAGAATTACCTATTGAGAATTACTATGGAGTACATAACAACTTATCAAGTTTTGGAATTAGAACAGACACTGGTTCTATTTTCTGTTCCATGAGGCCTTTCTTAACTAAGGAACAAGGCACTCTAAACTGAAGCTACAATATCAAATTAAAGCTTACAGACAACTAAGAAAAAGATCACAAAGTATTTAAACAAGGACAAATTAGTAAACTAGTTTCTACCTAAGAATGCTATGCTATTGCTAAGTCTACCTCAATAAATGCTGTATTCAAGTATTTAACCCCTTCCCATACCCCCAGTTGGTAGAGCAGAGAACTGAAAAGGACAAATAAAAGCGTATTCTAAGGGCCAGTCCCATAAAGTATTTTTAAACACTCTCTCTCTCTCTCTCTCTCTCTGTCTCTGTCTCTGTCTCTGTCTCTCTCTCTCTCTCTCTCTGTGTGTGTGTGTGTGTGTGTGTGTGTGTGTGTGTGTGTGTCTGCGTGCACATGCGCACTCTTTCTACACACATGCCAAAAAGCTCCAGTAGTGGTTAGAGGGCCGCTTGCAAGTGGTTCTTTCTTTCCTTCCACTCTGTAGGTTCAGGGAATTAAACTCAGATCTTGGCTTGGCAACAAGAACTAGGCATGGCAACACGCATCTTTACCCACTGAGCTATCCTGCCAGCAAAATTAACACTTTGTTTTTTTTTTTGTTTGTTTTTTTTTTTTTTTTGCTTGTTTGTTTTTTGAGATAGGGTTTCTCTGTGTAGCCCTGGCTGTCCTGGAACTCATTCTGTAGCCCAGGCTTGCCTTGGCCTCAAAGATCTACTAGAATTAAAGGCAAGTGCCACCTTGCTCAGATTAATTAAAACTTTTTAAATGGCACAGAGCTGTTTCTTAATAAAACTTATACAAAGTAGAACTCACTTGATTATGACAGACACCCCCATACATTCCTAGTTACAAATAATACATATAAAAGATAGGGCTGGAGAGATGGCTCAGTGGTTAAGAGCACTGACTGCTCTTCCAGATGTCCTGAGTTCAATTCCCAGCAACCACATGGTGGCTCACAGCCAGCTGGGATTTGATGTCCTCTTCTGGTGTGTCTGACAGCTATAGTGTACTCATAAAAAATATATATTTTAAAAAACATATAAAAGACACAGTATCTTTTATCTGAAAAATCTTTAATTAGTACAAAAGTATTTATAAGTAGTTTGTTTATAAAAAAAATTGTAACATTTCATTTGACTCTTAGCCACTATCTTTGTCTACTGAAGAAAGTGAGGTCCATATAAATCAATCAACTTGTTCTATAACCTATATATTACATTGCTCAACACAAACCCTAGTCTTTTAACCCTTTCTAGTATCTCCAAATCTTTCCCCAAAAGACTGAGTCAAATCTTATTAGCTGAACGACTGTTAAATTATGCCATAATCCAAGTTTGAAAATCTTTTTCCTGTGCAGTAAAAACTTTCACCTTCAGACTTTTCATTTGCCACATGTCTTGAACCATGTGACATTAATTAACAATTATTCTTAGATTTCCCCACGACAGATATATTATTATCAGTCCTCTTAGTAACTATATTGATGGCAATGCTGTGTGTGGCTGAGCTAAAGGATTCCTCTTAGCCCAGCTTCTTTCCCATTTCTGCTTAGTTAATAGCCCAAAGTTCAATGCTAGAAATACCAAACCTATTCTAATAACTTCTCTTTCAATACTAATACCAAGAAAGCACAATGATTAAAAATTAAGGAAATGCAAGCTTATCTGCTATTCAAAATGCAATGGCACCCCCAAAAATTCATGCCTGCCTCTTAACTTGGCCCAAATAAATTCTAAAAACATTTCCCCTCAAGTTCTCACATTTTCTGACAAATAAATTACTAATATTTTTAAAGCATCCTAAAATTAAGTGAGTAAATTAAAATTATACTTCACAGTGACTACTTGCTTCAAAAAGAATATAAATATAATTTGATAATGAAATACACTAGAAGCTTAATGTTTAAAGAAATTCTGTAAAAGTCTTAACATAAAGTAATTTAATTCCGATTTCATAGTTTAAAAAAACTAGCCTTTTGTAGCCAGAGAGTCTAAAAAATGTGAACTAGCAAAGAGGTGTAGAGCCTGGTGTAGTGACAAATGCCTTTAATCCTAGCACGCAGTAGGCAGAGGCAGGAGGATTTCTAAGAGTTCCAAGACAGCATGGTCTACAGAGTTCCAGGACAGTTTCAAAAGAGAAAGGGGAAAGAAAGTATACGACCGCTGTACTAATAACTGCTGTAGGATTAATACTTAATAACATTGTATATCACACATTTTTCTCTACAGGGTAATACCTTGAATGAGTTCACACTCGGGTCTTTCCTTAGCTATGTAAATACATATCATATCGGAAACATAATTTCTATAGAGAACAAAAAAGCAACTCAGCTTTCTTATAAAGGTCACAGCTATCATGCCTGTACAATACCCAGTCCACCCTGGTCATCTACGCACAGATCAAAAGAAAAAGAAGAAAAGAAGACCTATTTGGAAAACGTTTCTTCTTCTGCCAAGGGCTGTAGCTAGACAAAGGCAATGTTCGGAGTACACAAATAAGCCTTCTCTAAGGGAATAAAGTACCAGAAAAGGAGCGGCATGGATCGAGATTAATAGGGAAGAGGGTTAGCACTCAACGTGTGAGGGCTGCAAGCAGCAAACACCGCGTTGAGATGCTCTAGCAAAAGAACCACCACCACCAGCAGCAGCAGCAGCAGGAAGTTTCAATGGGGCCGGGCAGAGCATGCGCCCTGCACCCGCGCGGTGGCCTTATGTGGAAGGAGCACCACTTGCGAACACCAATAATAGACCAGCGGCACCAGAGAGAAACATGAGCAACAAGCACCTTCTTCAACTGTTTCCCCAGCCGTCTGAGCCCCTCCTCCAGCCTACAGACTAACCACCCCACACCAGCCAGCAAATGGAAGAGTGACTTCTTCTTCCCTTAAGCCCTATAGCCGAGATAGGGGGAAGGGATAGAGAAAAGTGGAGAGATGCTTTTCTATTATTTTGGGGGAGGTGGCGAGGAGAAAAACTATGGAGGAGGAGATATTAACCCTCTCCTCCCCAGAGTGGAGAAGCTGGGCCGACTTCATTTCTCCTTCCTACGCGAGAACGGGGGGAAGCCCCCTCCCTGGTCAGCGGAGCAGATCTCCCAAGGAAGGAGTTTGGGGGGATTAGGCCAGCCTCCAGGGGGACGGGAAGAGACAGGAACCGACTCCCTCGGGGGAGTTCCCACCACCGGGAGAGTGGAGTGTCCGCGGGCCCCCGCCCACTCAGGTGGAGTGAGCGGAGGGGGCGCCGGGAGAAGATGGGCCCAGCCTCCCGGGAGACGGTGGAAAGGATTGGTGGGAGGAGGGGAAGAGAAAAGCGCAAAGCTGGCCGGAACCTGTGCTCCCCTTCCCCCGCCACCTAAAGGGATAAGAACTGGAAGCAACACCGGCGCGGGGGACCCAGCCCCAAGCGTCAGCCCCGCACAATACCCCCTCCTGGGCCCTAGCCCACACCGGGCCCGCGACGCCCCCACCTCCGTCCCCGCGGGGCACGGTGGCCCTAGGGGGCCTCCGCCCCGCCTCCCCAGCACCCAGGAACCCCCCGGGCTACGCGGAGTAGGGACTCCGCGGAGCCCAATCCCTGGAGAGGGCCGGCCGCAGAGCCCCAAGGTATCTGTGGAGAGCTAAAGCGCGCCAGGGCCGCTTCCCGCCGGGCGTACGGGCCGATCGCTTACCTTCTCCGTGGCCGATGTCTGGCGGCGGCGCCTGCAGCACCCGCTCCAGCTCTGGGAACGGCAACTCGGGCAGGTCCAGCAGCGGCCCGTAGCGTTCCAAGAAGGAGCAGACTACGGCGAAGTTGGGGCACGAACCCGGGCAGCCCGGAGGAGCCATCGCCGCTACCGCCGCCGCTGCCGCCGCCGCCACCGTCGCCATTTTGAACTGGAGGATGGAGGAGGAGGGGATGGGGGAGCGGGAGGAGTTGGGGGGGCCGAGGAGTGGCAGGGTAGCCTTATGGACGACAGGAGGCGCTCTCGAGTGGACGCCCCTGCGGATGCGAGCGTCTCCGGCCAGGCGCCGCGATCCCACAATACCACGCCGGCTCGGAGCAGTCGAGAACTGAGTTAGATCGGGGACAGAGAGGCACTCTGGGCCCTTCACTTTCCGCCCTCTTCCCGTCCCCTTCCCTCTACGACTACTCGGCTCCGACTCCTCCCCTCCCACTTCAGGGTTGCTACTGCCTCGTGTGACAGGGGGAATGAAAACAAGGGAAGCCGGGCGGAGAGGCGGGCTGCGAGTCTGGGGGCGGGACTTTCTGAGAACGATAGCCAATGGGGGGAGGGGGCGGAGCTTCGGGTGTCAGCTGGCAGAAGGCTAGTTCCAGGCCTGGTAGCTGAACGGCCGTGGCTCAGAATCTCTCAGCTAGCTGCAGGGAGAAGTAGAGCGCGGAGCCGACTGGAGGAGCAACCGAAGAACAGAAGCGCTGCGTGAGTTTTCTGCGGGATCCGGGAACGGAGACGACCAGGAGAGAGAGGGGAAGTTGAAGAGAGACACTAAGACGCAGAAAAAAGGAGAATGGCAAAGGGAAAGAGGGGAACACCACTGTGGGGAGAGGTTAGGAAAAGGAAAGGTGCAGCTGTGGCTTGGCGCAGGACCGTGAAGAGAAGTCTCTCAGAAAGTTTGCTGAGGGGTGTTGCCCTCTACTGAGTGTTGTGTGACAAAACTTTTCCTGGGGAGACGGTAAACACATTTCACCTCAGATAGGGCTCCCACCAACAGACCAAAGTACAGATAACACCAAAGTCCAGTTTGGCGAACCAATACGTTTTATTTTTACAGCAATATGGATGAGGGGTTACTTAGAGAAGCAAGAATGACTCAAGGACAGCTACATCCCCAGGGCCCACACCAGCATGGGTGACAGATTATAAAAACTGGGAACCTCCAGCACCCTGCACAACCTGCAGGCAGCTCAATGGGTTGGCGTGTCCTTTCCAAGTAACTCTGGTCTGAAACTCTTGCTCAGCTGGCTTCTGCTTCTTCCAGGCAGTTAGTTAGTCTGATGGCAGAGTCGTCTTTGCAGTACAGCTTGTCTGAGGTGCTTTATTGGCAGCTCAGCTTCCTTTAGTCTGAGAGAGACTCTCACCTTTTATTGTTTACTCTGACAGAGAAGGACCTAATGAATCTGGTTAGTTTCAGGGACTTCCTGGAGCTGTTTTGAGTTGTTTTGCTGCCCTGTTTTAAGAGCTTCCTTGACAGATGGACACTGTTACACTTGTCCTGAGACAAGAGTCTCAGGTCCCAGAGCTCTGCCAGTGGACTAGGGCCTGAGGTACTCTGTAGATCACTAGTGAGGAATTGCCCCTGCTGGGTGACAGAATCTGAGAAACCACTCTCTACTGGGAAACTAAGATTCGAAGACTGGACTTAGCTCAGGCTCTGAGGTGGCCAGGGTCTAGAGGGTGAGGCAGGAGTCTACTTAGAGAGCTGGGAGATGACTGCACAGCAGTAAACTTGTTAAGAAGCAGAGTTCGACTCCATTCAAGAGTTGGATGTGGCCTTCTCTCAGAAAGAATCTCAGAAAGGGGGAAGTCATCAACAATGTAAAATAGAACACACCTAGGAAACAGTATACTGTAGGTTTAGGAGCCAGAAGTTTGAGTTGAGCCAGACTTGAGTCCTATCCCTAATTACTTTATAACCTTCTGAAGTTTCTCGATTACTTTGACCTTTAGTACAGTGAGATAAATGTGCAGCATGGAGAGTTCACAGTAAAGTGGTTAGTATAAATTTTCTGCCACATTGTATATACTTTGAAATATTCCTTTTTGTCCTTGCAGGTGGCAAAGGCAGGAAGAACACCGAGTTCAGGCCAGCTAGGGCTATAAAGTAAGACTGTTTCAAAGAATCAAATGTTTCTTGTTATCAAAAAATATATCATTTAGATCAAATCCAGCTATGTTCAGCCTACGATTTATTATGTTATGCCAAAATATTAAGAATATATTTAAAACTTACATAATATGTACTTCCTTAAACTAATCGAAGGCAACACATACTCTAAATCTGATAAAATAGGAAAATGTGTAACTAAAGAATTTTTTTAATGGGCAAATAATTATGACAGGAACATGGAAACATTGGCTACACAGATAAACATTAGAGTATGTTATGTGTTTCCAGGTAAAAAGAGGGAAAAACCATAATGTTCTATATCATTGTCATTATCAAAGAAACTCATTTCTCAAGAGAAAAGGAATTCTCAGAAAGTTATTACCTAGAATTATGATTCTTTTGAGATATTATTTGTGTGTGCAGACATTTGTGCTGTTTGCCTGCATGTCAGAAGACAACTTTGTTGAATCACTTCTCTTCTTTTACTTTTTATGTGGGCTCCAGGGAGTGGACTCAAGTGTCCAGGCTTCTTCCGTAGGCACCTTTACTCACTGACTGTCTTACTGGTCTTTAAAATGAACCTTATGTTCAGATTGTTTTTCTTAATGTATATGCCTGTGTGCCTGCCTGTGTTTACTTTGTGCACTGATGTATACAGGTGCCCTTGGAGGCAAAAAGGCATCGATCCCATAGAATTGGAGTTACAAATGTGGGTACTTGGAACTGAATCCTGGGTCATCTACGAAGCAATGAGCAGTGACTACTGAGCCATCTCTCTAGGTCCTAGAATAATCTTTTCATTTTATTATTTTCACACAGGGTCCCATGCATTCCATTCTGGCCTCCCAACTTCCCATGTAGCCAAGGATGGCCTTGAACTTCTGGTCCTCCTGGCTAAACCTCACGAGTATTCAAATTATTGATGTGTGTTACCATAACTAGTTTGTCTGTTTGTATTTTAAATGATCTTGTGTCCATGTGCACACTCATGTGTAATCTAGAAGAGAGAGCATCAGATCTCCTGAAGCAGGAGCCACAGGTGGCTGTATCTGCTGGATTTGGGTGCTAGGAACCATGGGTTCTCTGGAGGGAGACCAAGCCTGCCTATCCACTTAGCCATCTATTAGTCAGCCACCGGAATAATGATTCTCCATCTGATAAACAAGTCCTCAAATCAAAACCACCATTAATCCCAGCACTTGGGAGGCAGAGGTTGGTAGATCTCTTTGAGTGCAAGGCCAGCCAGGTATGCATTGTGAGTCCTAGGACAGCCAAGGCTATGTAGAGAGACTTTCTCTCTTCAAGAGAGAGGAGAGATAAGAAATTATAAACCCCAAGATGCTTAATACTACTGAAAATGATTTAAATGGTTCTCTTTATGTTATATATATTTTACTACAATAAGGTTTTGGGGGGGTTGTTTGTTTAGGTTTCTAAGAAAATATGGTTGTAGCAGGATATGATGACATAGGCTTTTCATTCTAGGACCTAAAAGCAGAAGCAGGCAGTCTCAGGGTTTCAGGTTGGCTGGGACTGCACAGTGAGACTGTCTCAAAAGGGAGAAAGATGGTACAGTAGAAGATGGCTTACAGTTAAGAAAACTCTTTCCAGAGGACCTAGGTTAGATTCCAGGACCCAGGTTTGGTTCCCACCCCGTGTCCTGCAATTCCAATTTTTAAGCATCTGGTGCCCTCTTATGGTTTTTGAGGTCATCTGCTCACAGGAAGTGATGTATACATATGCTCAGACACACACACACTCATAAATTAATACATTGGTTATTAAGGGGAAATATGACTGAATTATTATCGCAAAGTTTTAATAAGTGTGAAACTATGTATTTTAGACAACCATTGAAATTGGGAATATCCAACTAAGAATTCTGATAGAAGTCTCAAAATGTAAAATGTGGGGTTGGGGGAGTTAAAAACAAGAACCTAGAGACCCGACTGAAGGAAATCTGACCCAGAAGCTGGTGAGATGGTGCAGTGATTAAAGCTTCCATGACCTGAGGTGGTAGAGGAAAACTGACTCTTGCCAGTTTTTCTCCTACCTCCACAAGCATGCAGGCGTGCAGGCATCCACACACGCGCATGGAAAATTTAAACGGAAAAAAAAATGTTTAAAGAAAGAAAGAAAATCTGACCCAGAATGCATCTCTATCAACCGTTTTGTAACAACAAGCCAGGCACACAATATTTTGAATTATACCTTTGCGAAAGAATTTCTATGAAAAGAAACACTGAAGGGAGTGGAAGGTTTTATTACATGTTATATAAAGCCTATCAGGTTTCCATCTTGATTTTCAGCTGTTTTGTTTCTTTTCAGGCAGGATACCATGAGCCCTGCTTTATCTCTAACTGCCTGTGTATGTGAGGTTCCTTGAACTCCTCCCCACCTTACACGGGCTGGGATTGCAGGCCTGCTCCACCATGCCCCTCTCTTGTTTTCTGTTTTGTGCTTTGTTTGTTTGTTTGTTTGTTTGTTTGTTTGTTTTTTCCTGTCAGTTTTTTAGAGAGGATCTCACTAGACAGGCCTGACTCAAACTTGCAGTGACCCTCTAGTTGCTACCTCCCATGTGCTGGGATTAAAGGAGTTACCCACCCTACCTGCTACTAAGCTTTCCTGCACCTTGCCTCCCACTTTCCCATGAGGTTGTGAGATAACATCCTAAGAAAGAAAAGGCTTTCATGCTGTAGTTTTCTTTTATTGGACTTCAATTCGCAACCTCTTCCAGAGGGGACTGATAACTAATGCTAGAGTTTCTGCCCTTCTAGATTGGATTCAGCATTCCAGACTGGAGTGAGAGCAAAGTCCTTAGGCATCTGAAAGTTACATCCACCCAAAAGATGAGAGGCGTTTTACCACAAAGCAAGGTTAAGGTCATGCCTTCACAAAGTCCGTTGTTGGGGAGGAACATACCCCCACACTACTGTTACCATCTCTGGCTTTTCTAGGCTAACACAAAGTGCGGGTTAAAAGACTTTAATGCCAGTTGCAGGTTATTGGCACGTAGTCAGCCCAGTGCTAGAGAGATGGAGGCAGAAGGATCTTGAGTTTGAGACCACGCTAAGTATACCTTGAGTTCCAGACCATCCTGAGCAACATGATACGCCCCTGTCCTATTTCAAAACCATGAAAACATACATGTACAAGCAAGTTTAATCCCATTTTGTGAATTTAAATACCTGAGATACACACACACACACACACACACACACACACACACACACACACACACGTCCCAGATTGGAATGTAAGATAAATTGCAGCTATTTGGGGCTGGAGAGATGGCTCAGCAGTTAAGACCACCCGACTGCTCTTCCAGAGGTCATGAGTTCAATTCCCAGCAACCACATGGTGGCTCACAACCATCTGTAAAGAGATCTGATGCCCTCTTCTGGTGTATCTGAAGACAGCTACAGTGTACTTATATATAATAAATAAAATAAATCTTTAAAAAAAAAATTGCAGCTATTTGGGACTGGAGAGATGGCTCAGTGGTTAAGAGCACTGACTGTTCTTCCAGAGGTCCTGAGTTCAATTCCCAGCAACTGCATGGTGGCTCACAACCATCTGTAATGGGATCCGATGCCCTTTTCTGGCGTGCAAGTGTATGTAGAGCACTCATATACATTATATAAATAAATGTTGGAAAAGAAAACTGGCAGCTGTTTATTAAACCTGCAGTAAATTTATTGCTACACACTTACTTGTACTCGGTTGAGTTTTGCTTAATGTTTGTATTATTGTTTATTAAAAACAGCAAACTATCCAAAAGAATTTGTAAATTGTGATATATTTCTGAAGTAAATTATCAATACTCAAATACTGAAATATACTGCCAACAACACTATAATATGGATGAACCTCAAAAATACATTGAATGAAAGAAGACAGAGACAAAAATCCACTGCCTCTGAATCTTGCAGCCCAGACTAGCCTCCAATTCACTGTGTAGCTGAGGGTGACCTTCTCACCTCGGAAGTGCTGAGATCATAGGTGTTTGCCATCGGGCCTTGTGCCCTTTTAAAGATTTATCTTGATTTTTATGTGTACATGTATGTCTGCATGGGTGTGAACACATGTGGCAGTGCCTACAGAGCCACGAGGGAACAGATCTCCGATGGAACTAAAGTTAACAGTTAAAAGCCACCCAGTTAAAAGCAACTGAGTCATCAACCCACCCCCGCCCCTACCCCACCCTCCCCTCCCAGCCCCCACTCCCCCTCCCAATCCTCATCCCTACCCCCACCCCCTCCCTTGCCTTTTTGACACCATTATCTAATTATGGCTTGCCTGGAATGTAGAGAGCTCTGCCTGCTCCATCCTCCAGAGCGCTGGGGGGTGGGGAGGTGGGGGTGTTTAAAGGCATATGCCGGGGCTGGGGATTTAGCTCAGTGGTAGAGCGCTTACCTAGGAAGCGCAAGGCCCTGGGTTCGGTCCCCAGCTCCGAAAAAAAAAAACCAAAAAAAAAAAAAAAAAAAAAAAAAAGGCATATGCCACCATGCTTAGCACTTTCTACGAGGCCTGGGAATCACTCTACCCACAGCCATATCCCAAACCTTTTATATCTTAATTTTTAACATTTCTATTAGATACTTAAGCACACAGATCTTGTTATGCAGTTTGGTACGCTACATAGCAAAACCTGATACTCACTGGGGGTGTGGACCACAGAATTATACACACACTGCTTACATTTTAGTTGCATGGAGCCCTTGCCTGGAGCCTCCCAAGCATACCTCTGCCATACTGTTGAGCAAGTGCCTCTCCAACAAGTTCTAGCAACAGGATATTTAATACAGACACAAAAGGACCTTATCCCAACACAGCATTTCCATTTTTAATGTGGTCGATGTTTGCACTGCCTCATTCTTAAATACTTTTAATATACCCCCAGCTGATAGTAGCAGTTTCAAACTGTGACTCATGATTCATTGGTGTATTTTTACAATCAATTTAGTGCATCAGGATAAAAAATTATACTAAAAAATGAAAGAGGACAAAAAAATGGAAAACATCACAGTCAGTCTAGGGACATTGGTCTAATTTATTTTTTTGCCAATTAAAGAATTGAAAGGCAGGACTGGAGAAATGGCTCAGAAGTTAAGAGCACTGATGGCTCTTCTAGAGGTCCTGAGTTCAATTCCCAGCAACTACATGGCAGCTAAGGACACTCTGTAGTGGGATCTGATGGGTACGTCTGAAGACAGTGATAGTGTGTTCACATGTATAAAATAAATAAATCTTTAAAAAAGAAAAAGATTAAAAGGCAAGAAAAAGCTTAAATTCAACAGGTAACAAGCAGCAGAGTAATCTATACACAAAACAGAGTCAACAATTGAAAAAAGAAAGGTGTTTATTGAGGTTGAGGAAATACACAGGGCAAAGGAACAGAGAGAAAAGGCCCCCTGTATAGCAGTGAAGGAACTGAGGAAGCTGAAAAATGCAGTCTTTGTGTGTGGGTGTGGAGTGGGTGTGGAGTGGGTGGGGGGAGGCTAAAGCCTCTGAAGAGTCTTCCTCCCCTGCTTTTACAGTTAGTCAGTTTGAAGGAAGTTAGTGTAGTTGATTGGCCCAAGGCTGTGTGTGAAGTGTCCTGAGCTGAGCCACTGACAGGCTCTTTGTTTTAAGCTGCTAGGCTTTTGTCTCAAGTCCAGAGAAGAGGAGGAAGAAGCTGGCCATCTTGGAGATTCACTACCTTTCTTACCTAGCCATGGCCCTCTCCCTGTCTGTCTTCTTACCCGGGAGTCTGTCTAACTCCTAATTCTTCAGCAAGATCCCACAAATACCAAGGATAAGAATTATTTTGATGAATAGCCTGCCTCCTTCTTAGGCTTGAAAGTCATTTGATAGTAAAAACTAAGTAGGCTCATTCCTGTGTATGATTAAACCTGTTCCTCAAGCACTGGGCTGTGTCCCACCTCTAACCTCACTACAGATGGTTCCAGAAAAGGGCAACTCTCTTTGTTTCAAAAAGATGCTTGTAGCCATCTTACAATCTTACCTTTGTCTTATGAGGTTATGTGACACTTGTTATGACGCCCTTGTTAGGACCACCTTACCATCATGTCCTTGTCTCAGGGGGTCGTTATGATTAACATGTTGTGCTTATGTTCTACTCCAGGGAGGTAACACTCCACATTTGGAGACCCCTTACCCCTGGTCTATAAAAACCATGTCTTCCTCTTGTTGACCTCTCAACCCTGCTTTAGGGGGAGGCAGTCTGCGTACACAGATTTAAAAAGCTTGCTTTAATTAATTTGGAGATGATTAGGGTTGGTAGTGTTTCTCCTCCCGTGTTTGAGATTAACAATTTCACAATAATTATATGTACAGTAACTAAGTGGAGTTATCACAAGTATACAGTTTGTTTTAACATACAAAATCAAACTCAGTATTACATCATGTTAACAGAATAAAGAAACAAGCCCAGTCAGGTGCAGGGCAAAAAGATGCAACCCAAAAAATGCAGGGAAAAAAATCTTTGAGAAGATTCAATTTTTTTTTTTTGTGGTAAAAATGTTCAGTAAACTAGGAACTTCTGGGGACCATTTTCAACCTTATTGATTTAGCAATATCTACGGAAGCCCAACATTTAACATATTAATGATGAAGACTGATGCTTTCACCCAAAATCAGGAGCAAGGCATGTATTTAACACCAGAGTGAGGTTCTAGCCAGGGCAACCAGAAAGGAAAGAGAATGTATCCAAATTAGGATGGGGAGAGGCATGTATGGATTTATGCTCTATCTTAAGTGACATGGTCTTATACATAAGAAGTCTTACGAGGGGTTGGGGATTTAGCTCAGTGGTAGAGCGCTTGCCTAGCAACCTCAAGGCCCTGGGTTTGGTCCCCAGCTCCGGAAAAAAAAGAAAAAAAAAAAAGAAGTCTTACTAAACAGAATTTTAAATAAAATTTTAACCAACAAGTAAGTTTGTAAGATTCTAAATAAAATCTCAGAAATCAAGTATAGTTCAGCATATAAGAAAAAAATCCAAATGTGAAATTAAGAAGGAATTCTATCAGGGGAGGTAGCAACTCAGGAGACATAGGCAACACAGCCAGGAACCATCCCCAAAGGGAAAGTCTTTACAATAGCATCTAAAACAATAAAATAATCTAAAACTAAAAATCTGAAGAGGCACGAATGATGGCTCTACCTCTAATCACTTACAAAGCTAACCAGGAAAATGAAGAGTCCGGAGCCAGCAAAGGTAACAAAAACAACAGCAAAAACCAAAGACACAAACAAATAAAAACAAGACTACAGAAAATAAACACTGGAAAGAAATTTACTTTGATATGGAAACACAACCCATATTCATAGATGGAAGACTTTTCTCTGATTCTAGGATCAAACCCAGAGTCTGCATGGAGGGTAAACTTACTCTGCCCCTGACTTACACCCACAGAGGATTCAATGCTGATAAAATGACAGAACTCTGTATTGAATCGAATTACAGGTTCCCTTCAGCATACTGTCCGTCAAAGTTCTAACGGGAGTCTGCAGAAATTGTTGTTGATCACAACATTAATATGGAAATGTAAAACCCCTAGAATATTACATAATTTTAAATAATAAGGAAAAGTTGAAGAAATCGAACTTCAGGCTACTGTGACCAAGACTGCAGAGGACCACCAGAGGATACTTCCTGTGGGATAGCTGCATTCCCCAAACTTCCAAGTTAAAACCCCAGCTTTCAAACTAAGGATATTTGAAGAGTGTACCTTCAGAAGGTAACTAAGGTTAGGTGAGGTCATGAGGGTGGGCCATAATACGATAGGATAGGTAGCTTTATAAGAGGACTAGAGAGAATTCCCTGGCTCCAGAACTGTGAGAAATGATTTTCTGTTGATGCAATTAACACTTTGTTATAGTAGCCCAAGCTGACCAATAAACGGCCACCTTATCAATGGAGTAGAAGGGGAACCTTTGGTTTGGTTTGGCTTGGTTTTTGAGACAGGTTCTCTTTGCGTATCTCTCTGGCTGTCCCACAACTCGCTCTGTGACCAGGTTGAACTGGGAGCCTGCTCTGCTTCCTGCATGCTGGGGTTAAAACATGTGCCACCACTGCCTGGCAAAAGGAAAAGTCTACGTCTAAGTAATGTGTGTAGAACCCACTGATTGATTGTATTTTTTTAATTCAGGGTGGGTGTATGCACATGAATATGTCTGGAGATCTGAGGATAATTTTTTAAAATTTCTTTTACATTTGTGTGTGTGTGTGTGTGTGTGTGTGTGTGTGTGTGTGTACATGTACGTGTGTGTGCATGGATGTGTGTGTGTGTGCGAGCGCTTGTAGAGATGAGATGACAACTTGTTAGAGTTTGTTTTCTCTACCATATGGATTCTGGCAGTTGAACTTGGGTGCCGGCCTGGCCTAGTGGCAAGCACCTCTATCATCTATCACTTGCAGTCCTCCAGAGGACAACTTTGCAGAGGGAGTCAGTTATCTCTTTCCATCTTCACATGGGTTCTGGGAATTGAACTCAAACCATTAGGTTTGTGCAGCAACTCACTGAGCCGTCACAGCTCTTCACCAAGAGGCAGGAACTGGATGAATAAATGCACGAAGATAAACAGTAGATATATAAGTAATTTTTGAAACATCAAATTCACAACTGCAGCATGTGATCATGCTTGCAGTACATATGCTCCAAGAAAAATTACTGAATAAGAAATTCAGGAAGCAATAGTTTCATTCCTGACAAGAAACTACGTAGCTGGAATGTTTGAAGAAATAAAGGATGTGGAATTCCTACAAGAGTAACAGGCAAGGAAAAGCCCAGAAGTCAAACTGAATGGAACGAGGAAACTACCGGCCCTTCTGTGGTACAGAGGAGATGGATCTTAGGGGCAGTTTATCTCCTTGCAGAAGAACGTTTCTAGTATCCATACAGTGTGGCAAGATGGGAGTCTGACGGACGTAGGTTTTAATTACAACTCTCTTAAAGCTATTTAACCTTACAGTGTTACCTTCCATATCCAGACATGGAAATTGTAGTGTGTGTGTGTCCTTTGCAATATTATTCTAAATTTTGTTCATTGTTGATATTGGTATTGTTACTATTAGGAGAATTTACACATTGGCTTTTAAGCTATGAGGATAGATTTTGGGGGGAAGGTTGAGAAAGGGTTTCTCTGTATAGTCTTAGTTGTCCTGGAACTTGTTCTGTAGACCAGGCCGGCCTTGAACTAAGAACTCACAGATCAGCCTGCTCTGACTCCCAAGCGCTGGGATTAAAGGCATGTGCCATCACCTCCTGCTTTAAAGATAGATTTTCAATATTAATTTCAAATACCTTTGTAATGTTTGGTGTGATGTCAATGTAAAGTGGGGGCTGAAGATATGACTCAGCAGCTAAGAGCAAGGGCTGCTTTTTCAGAGGATCTGGTTTTGATGTCCAGCACTCACGTGGTAACTCACAATTGCCTATAATTCCATGTCCAGGAGTTCTGACCCTTTATTTGCCCTCTATAGGCACCAGGCATTTGTATGATGCACAGAAATGTGTGCAGGCAAAACACCCATACACATAAAAGTTAAAAACGAATAGTAATGGGTGTGGCGGTACAGATCTTTAATCCCAGAAAGGGGGAGGTTGATACAGGTAGGTCTCTGTGAGTTCTTTTCCAGCCATGACTATATGGTAAAACCCAGGAGAGAGAGAGAGAGAGAGAGAGAGAGAGAGAGAGAGAGAGAGAGAGAGAGAGAGAGCGCGAGCACCGAGTAGCATGTGCCTTGAGTCTAGACACCTGACTGGGATAGCCAAGGAATGAAAAAAGAGCAGTAAATTACTAAAGAAGTAATTACACAAAAACAGGGAAGAGTGGGCTCAGGTCCGTGCTCACTCTGATGACTCTGCACCAACTGCCTTGACACCTCAGTGTGCATGGGCTGGGGAACGAGGGACAGCTACTCTCTGTAGGAAAACAGGAAGAAGGGAGAAGACAACTAGGTTTCTAGGTTCTGTGCACACTGATTAATCATCTGCAAATACTTACACTTGGACAAGGAAGAAGGCTGCTAACTTCTATGAGTCTGAGGCCTTGGTCCTTAGAGTGGCTGTGCACTCACTCACTCGGAATCTTCCACTCCCTACAGAGAGGAGCTATGGAGATGGCGCATCAGATACAAATGCTCACAGCTCTTGCAAGGAGACCCAAGTCTGGTTCCCAGCACCTACAAGGTGTCTCAAAACCATCTGAAAACTCTAGTCCAGTGGTTCTCAACCTTCCTAATACTGTGACCATTTATTACAGTTCCTCGTGTTCTAGTGACACCAACCATAGAATTATCTTATTGCTACTTTAGAATTGTAACTTTTCTACTGTTGTGAATTGTAATGTAAGTATCTGATATGTAGGATATCTGATATGTGACCAACTCCCAAAAGGGTTGTGACCCACAGGTCACAGTGAACCTATGCTTTAGTTCCGAAAGGTCCAGTGCCCTCTGCTGGTCTCTCTGCATGCATGCACTACACTTCTGCTCCTGCAGGCATTTGCACATACACATATATGTAAACATGAATCTGTTTTGGAAAGAACAGGAAGCAGCACCACAAATATAGAAAGAGTTGCGTGAAAATGCAGCAAGGTATCTGTTTGCAAACTTTAAAGAGGCCTCACTGGGGACCAACCTTGCTGGCATCATAATCTTGTATTCTATTTTTCCAAACTGAGAAAAGGAATCTGTCCTTTAAGCCATCTGTGGTATTTTGTTTTATAAACTATAACACATTCCTCAAGATACAGATCCAGACATCCTCTGCTCATTCCAGCTTCCTATTTCCTAGAAGTCATTATATTGCGTCTCTAAAGTTTTCCTGTGACAGGTAGAGGCTCAGCAGGTAAGGGAGACTACCTGAATTCAGTTCCACCCTAGGATCCCACAAGGTGGCAGGAGAGAAGCAGTTCCTAAGTGATGTTCTATCCTCTACATAGGCATGGTCTGTGCACTTACACACACACACACACACACCACACACACACACACACACACACCACACACACACATCACACACACACCACACACACACACACAACACACACACACACAACACACACAACACACACACCACACACACCACACACACACATCATACACACACCACACACACACACACAACACACACACACACAACACACACACCACACACACCACACACACCACACACACACCACACACACACACCACACACACACACACCACACACACACACCACACACACACACACCACACACACACCACACACACACACACCACACACACACACCACACACACCACACACACACACACACAGAGTAATGCTACCTTTGCCTTCCAATGATGGGATTAAAAGAGTGCACCATGATGCCCGGAAAACTGTATGTGTTTTCTCTCCTATAGTATAGTGTCATTGCCTTAAAAACAGAAATCATGCAAATCTTCCTCTCACCGTGCTCTAAACAGTATGCTTATTTTCTCTGTTCTGAACTCTGCAATGATCATTTAGAAGTTGACGTGGTAAAGTTGCATTATTAGTTAATAGTATTGGGTAAAAGTATGATTTGTAATTGTCTTTACGGAAGGTGATGTACTTTAGGGAGAGAGGGGTAGGAAATTGACAAAGGTGAGGCAGGAGGACCAAAAATGATGATCATCATACATAATGATTTCAAACCCAGCTTGAGAGTCATTAGACCCTAGCTCAAACCAGCCTGGTGTAGTGTGTGCTGTGAATCCCACCACTTGGGAGACAAAGGCAAGTGGATTTCTGTGAGTTCATGGCCAGCCTGGCCCACATAAGAGTTCCAAGACAGCCAGAGCTACATAATAGAGAAACCCTGTCTCAAAAAGAAAAAACATAAAAACTGTCTTAAAACTGTACAATAAAGGGTGGGGGTTTAGCTCAGTGGTAGAGCGCTTGCCTAGCAAGCGCAAGGCCCTGGGTTTGGTCCCCAGCTCCGAAAAAAAGAAAAAAAAAACTGTACAATTAAATAGCCACACAATTGGGAGGGCATTCAAACGACAATACTAATGCTATTCTTTCTGGTTCCCACATGGTATGTGGCCACTGAAATACCTGTTCAGCCCTTTGCTTTGTTTCATCTTGGTTTTGTTCTGCAGCCTGTTTTTCTGAGTGTTTTCCTCTATGTCTATGCAGATTAGTATCCAGCCACAAATTAAGTCAATAGCCATACACTTTGAGCCAGCAAGAATTCTGTGTTCTACTAATGGATCCATGTGTGCACTGAAGAGTGAACTGAAAATCCCACTTGTCTGTACTGGTTTTTGTATCTGCTGAGCCCTCTTCTGCCTCTTCTCTTTGTTCCTGTGATTAGGGGTTAGCAGCATGTAATGTTCAAGTGAATTAACCTACCCAGGTCTTTGCAGCATGAACTCATGGCTTCTGGTCTAATTGGGATACATAGAGAGTTTGTAAAGGCCTCTGCAACTGTGTCACTCTTGAGAACTCTTTTTTATCTTTTGTGTGTGGTATACATATTAGTACATATCAGGGAGTGTGTGTGTGTGTGTGCATACATGTAGACATGTGAATGTTGACCTCACCAATTGCCCTCTACCTTATTTTTTGAGAAAGGGTCTTTCACTGAATCTAGAACTTGAGGATTCAGCTAGATTAGCTGGCCAGCAAGTTCCTGGGATCCTGTCTGCTTTCACAGCATGGGGATTACAAGTGTGCAGCCATGGCCAGTTTTTGTTTTTTGTTTTTTACATGCGTGCTAATGATCTAACTCTGGACCTCAAGTTTGTACATTGTCTTAGGGTTTCATTGCTGTGAAGAGACACCATGACCAAAGCAACTCTTAGAAAAGACAGCATGTAATTGGGGCTGCTTTACAATTTCAGAGGTTCAGTCCAGGATCATGACAGAAGCATGGCAGCATCTGGGCAGGCAGACATGGTGTTGGAGGAGCCAAGAGTTCTACACCTCGATCCCAAGGTAGACAGAAGGAGACTCTTCTGTAGGCAGCCAGGAGGAAGGTCTCTTTCCACACTGGGTGGAGCTCACGCAGTAAGAAACCTCAAAGCACACCTTCACAGTGACACGCTTCCTCCAACAAGGCCACACCTATTCCAACAAGGTCACCCTTCCTAATAGTGCCAATTCCCATGGGTCAAGCATTCAAACTGCATGGTCTATGGGGGCAAACCTATTTGAATCACCAACTCATCAAGCACTTTACTAACTCAGCCATCCAACCATGTCTCCCACTTGGAGTATTTCAGTCCTAGTTCACCAGTCAGTTGCCTACTCTGTAGTAGCAGGAAGACTATTTGCTTTCATACTCCTATGTAGCAGAACTTAGGTGCCTATAGAATCTGCATAGAGAATTCCCAGGAGCTGAACTAATATGAGATTCATTGCTTTGCATAAATAAGCAGTTTATGGTAGGTCTATCCTTTTATTTCTAGAATGTCAAATAATTGTTTTAAAAGCAAAGTGTTATGCTTTTCTTTTGTTTGTTTTTTAAATTTACTCATATGAGTGTGTAAATTTTCTCATATGAATGAGTGTATGTCACCTGTGTGTGGGTGCCTCTGGAGGCTGATGAGGACACTGGATCCCCAGAACTGGAGTTATCAGCAATTATGAGCTACTCAACATGGGTACTACGAACCAGATTAAGTCACATAAAAGAGCAGCAAGTATTCCTGTGTCCTGTATCTCCAGCCTGTGTGTGTGTGTGTGTGTGTGTGTGTGTGTGTGTGTGTGTGTGTGTGTGTGTGTGGAGAGAGAGAGAGAGAGAGAGAGAGAGAGAGATTGTCAGTTCTCTTCTCCTACCATGAGGCTTCAGGGATTGAATTAGAGTGGTTGTGCTTGGTGCCAGGTAGCCTCTTGCTGGCCAAATAATCATCTTGATAGGATTTGTTCGCTGTGTTTATATCGAGGTAGGCCACGCCACCTCTTCATTCCATCATACTGAAGTGAAGCTTCACTTCCAAACTTTATCTCTAATAAAATATCCTGAGGATTGCCTCTGGAGTCTTGGAAATAATTGTTTTATCTGCTTTCTGTGATTACATGACTCACCTCCCAAGAACAGTATGTTTTAGGGAAGTCATCAGTAAAGGCCTGTATACCGAGTAGGGTAATACTCCTGTTGAGAAGGGGACCTCTCATGTTATGGAGAGTTGGGACTTCCTATCCTTGATTTTGGAGCAATTTCAACTTGCCTTGGTGGCTGACTTGGCACCTTTTTCTTTTAATTTCAGATTTCAGTTCACATGCTTATGGCTTCCCCTAAAATTGCTTCCCTCTCTTGGGGACAAATGAAAGTTCAAGGCTCTACCTTAACCTATAAGGATTGCAAAGTATGGCCAGGAGGCAGTCGGGCTTGGGATTGGAGAGAAACAGGAACTGAGGTAAGATTCTAGTGACTAGATTGGGTGACACTGCAGGCAGCTGACCAAGTAACTTCCCACCTCCTGAACTACCAAGTCACTATCTCGTCTCTTCCTTGCCAAGTGTGCATATCACCATTAAACTTGCCCCTTTGAAGTGCACGCTGTAATGCTGAAGAGATGGCTCAACAGGTGAGAGCACTGGCTGCTCTCCAGGAGGACCCGGATTTGGTCCCCAGCACCCACACGGCAGCTCACTATCATCTGTGACTTCACTTTCAGAGTGTCAGATACTCTTCTGGCCTCCTCCAGCATCAGGCATGTACATGGTGCAACAGACACACATGTAGGCAAGGCACCTCTACACACAACATAAACTGCACATGTAATATAATGGAACCGTGGGGCTGGAAAGTTGACTCAGCAGTGAAGAGCACTGGCTGTTCTTCCAAAAATACCCAGGTTCAATTCCCAGCACCTACATGGCAGTTCACGACTGTCTGTTACTCTAGTTCTGAGGGCTCTGACACCCTCTCACACACATACAAGCAGGCAGAACATCAATGTACATAAAACAAAAATAAGTCATTTAAAAATATATATGATGGGGCTGGCTCAGTGTACCGACTGCTCTTCCAGAGGTCCTGAGTTCTGTTCCCAGCAACCACATGGTGGCTCACAACCATCTATAATGGGATCTGATGCCCTCTTCTGGTGTGTCTGAAGACAACAACAGTGTACTCATAAAAAAATAAATAAATCTTTAAAAAACAATATATATATATGTATATGATGGACGCCTAAATTCAATTCACATTTATAGGTTTATACAGTTACTAGTATATTAATCCCAAGATATATTTATCACCCCCCCAAAAAGCACCCCCACGACCATGAGTGTCCAGTGCCATTTCCTCCGTCTCATACCTCCAGCTCCTGGCAAAACTGATGCTTTATTAATTCCCATAGTTTTATTATTTCTTTTCTCTTTTTTTGTTTGTTTGTTTTTTGGTTTTTGTTTTCTCAAGACAGGGTTTCTCTGCATAGCCCCATCTGTCCTGGAACTCACTCTATAGACCAGGCTGGTCTCTAACGCAACAGAGTTTACCTGCCTCTGCCTCCCAAGTACTGGGATTAAAGGCATACATCACCAACACCAGATTTCCTCAGTTTTAAATAAATGTCATGTTTTGGGGGGAAAATCACAGAATTTAGCAAGTTTTGGGGTTTTGTCTTTTTTCTTATTTTTCTTCTCTTATATATTATATCCTGAGTGCAGTTTTGCCTCCCTCCCCTACCCCTAGCCTCTCTCCATGCTACCTCCCCCCTTCTCCAGATCCACCCCTGTCAGCCTCCCCTCAGATTAGAGCACACCTCCCAGGGACATGAACCAAACACTACATAACAGACTACAGTAAGATCAGGCACAGACCACCACATCAAGGCTGGACAAGGCAGCTCTTTAGAAGGAAAGGGTCCCACAAGTGAGTGAGAGAGTCAAGACAGCCCCTGACCCCACTCTTTGGATTCTCATGAGAATACCAAGCTACTCAGCCTTAACATATGCAGAGGACCAAGGTCAGACCCTTACAGGCTCCTGGTCAGCTGATTCTGTGGGCCTTGTTCTCATGATATGTCCCTGACCCCTCTAGTTCCTCCCTCCTCCGCATGACTCCCTGAGCTTACCTCATGTTTTGTTGTTGGGAATTTAGTTCCTAAGGAACAGAATTCTAGCCCAGATCAGCCATGCACCTTGAGGTAAGGGGTGGACATTTCAAGTTCCTGGTGTGTGGGCCTTATCAACCCTGGCTCACAGATGCAGGATTTAGAGCTGGTGTGATTTGGTTCTGATTCTTATGCGCTACCCCAGAGGACCTCCCATTCCTGAGAGTGCTGGTCGTGGGCAAGCATGCAGCAGCAGGCCATTTTCAACCTCCCCTTATTAGTAGAACCACTGCAAGATTGTTCAACGTGAAACTCAGGGCTCTGTGGCCCATGGCTGCAATGTGGGAGGCTGAAATCACTGGAAAACTGTTACCCGAAGTTTCACAAGACTGTGGCAGAAAGCAGCCAGTGCCTTGGTAGAGTAAGAGATCAGTCAAGAGGCTGTTCATTCAGGTGAGAACAATGAGAACATAACTCAGTGTCTACAGGGCATAGAGCCCAGCAATCCTTTGCCCTTCACTCAGAGTCTACTTTTAACACAATGTGGCCAGCTAATGCTACTCCTGCCCATTTACAAGCCGTCGATTTTGGCAGACAGGAATGATTTTTTGAAAACTTAATGTAGGCATATTTCATTTTCAATTTGATTGTAAAATCTCTGAGTCACAAAGGATGAAATCCTCTTTTTGGCTGCTACAATGGGTAGTAGACAAGTCAGTGTTCTACAATTAATAGCTTTCCCCCAAGAAAGACAGTGAGCTTTACAACCCTGAGCTGTGTCATAAAAGCCTCCACGAGAGTCCTGGTAGTTGTCTTGAGGAATTGGAAGCACAGAGGAGCTGAGGGCAGTGTGGAGATGCGTGCTAACTGATGTTCCAACTCCAGGTTTCCACACAAAGCTGAGAGTAATTACTGCCAGAGCCTGATCCACAGGCTCCTCCTGTTAGGTTGTATTGCTCAGTATGGGGTACCACGGGCCTGCAGGACAGCAGCCGCAGCAGCTGAATTCATCACATGTGTTCTAGCAGCTCTGAGCGGCTGTGGTCAGCTATCGCTCACTCTAGTCTGAATCTCCAGATTACAGTCTTGCGCTCCTTAGAGCCCTTGCATAGCATTTCTAGCAGTCAGAATGGTCTTGTTTCCTGACAGTTACAACAGTGAAACAACGTGAACCCTAAGACTTTGGGAATCAAGGTTCTATTCAAAACATTTATTTGAAATGCATTTAAGGAAGGTAAAGCTCTCTAACCATGATCTGTAATTCTCTTAAACGTTCACTGTGGTCATAGCTTCAGAAAAAAATGTTATTTAAATCATATTTATTAAGTTCAGGGTGGATCTAGGGTTGATCACAGATTATGGGACTAAAAAGAACATCTGGTCCAAGTCTTGTATAGTCTTTAATAAATAGTTGTAATCATGGAACTGGGAATTGGCTCAGTGATTAAGAGCACTGACTTCTCTTTTCCAGGTCCCAGGTTCGATTCCCAGCACCCACATGGCAGCTCACAACTGTCTGTAACTCCATGCCAGGGGATCTGACTCCCTCACACAGACATACATGCAGACAAAACACTAATACACATAAAATAAAAATAGTCATTTAAAATTTATAAAACAATCATATAGATATGTCCCTGTTTGATTTTTCCTTTTAAATTTTTTAAGTAATTTTAAGACATTACAGGCTGGGACTGGACAGATGTCTCAGAGGTTCAGAGCAGTTGTTTCTCTTCCAGAGGACTGTCTAACTCTATTTCTAAGGGATCTAACACCTCTTTCTAGCCTCTACAGACACTAGAAACACACATGGTGCACAAATATTCATGTAGACAAAGCACCTACACACAAGAATTCAAAAACATTTTCAGCCACAAATACTTTTAAATTTCATTTTTTTTTTTTTTGGTTCTTTTTTTTTCGGAGCTGGGGACCGAACCCAGGGCCTTGCGCTTCCTAGGTAAGCGCTCTACCACTGAGCTAAATCCCAAGCCCCTTTAAATTTCATTTTTATTTTGTTTGTGTGCAAAGGTGTTTTGCCTGCATGTATGTCTGTGTACCACTTGCATTCAGTATTCACAGAGATCTGAAGAGAGCCTAGGATCTCCTGAGACTCAGAGTTGCAGACAGTTGTAGCCACCATGTGGATACTGGGACCCAAACCAGGTCCTCCAAAAGAGAAACAAGTACTCTTGTTTGTCTGTTTTGAGACAAGGTCTCACTGTGTAGCCCTGGCTATCCTGGAACTCACTCTGTAGACCAGTCTGGTGTCAAACTAGAGAGATCCGATTGCCTCTGCTGGGTTCTGGGATTAAATATGTGTGCGCTACAGGTGCGACAGTGCTCTGAACAACTGCGCTATCTCTCTAGACCATAAACGTAAATATGTTTTAAGAAAACAGTCTGGTTCTCTCAGTATCTTCTGCTCCTGGTAGAGAACAGAGAAACTGGAGATACCCTGCAGAGTCTCTCAGCTCTGTGTTCCGTCCCAGGATGAAGATGTACTTTTGTGCCTGATGTTCTTGTCTGTAGTTACAAGGCAATGGTTAAAGTCAGGAACGCAGCAAATACCGTTATCTAACATACAGGCTCATTTTAAGTTTAGCTGTCCAAGAGTGTTGACATATATATCATTAAATTGTTCCTTTTTATTGATGAGTAAGAGTCCACCAGACACTTGTAACAAATCTGTTTACTCAGGGTTGGCGATCATCAGTTACATTGTTTTCAACCATAGGCACTATGAATACAAGTACCCAGAACTCTCATCTGGAAGTATTATGTGATGCTAGGCATGGTAACACACACCTTTATTCCCAGCCCTTGGGAGGCAGAGGAAGGAGGAGCTCAGTGAGTCCCAAGCCAGCCTGGTCTACAGAGTGAGATCTAGGACACCCAGAGCTACACAGTGAGACCCTGTCTTGAAAAGAAAAAGAAGGTTTTTGTGTAAACATGAGTTTCAAGATTCTAAGATGAACACCTAGGAGTTGTGATTGTACTTTTAACCACTGGCTTGTCTCTACAGCTCCCAGGCTGATTTTCTTCAATTTTAATGAAGTTTTATTCTGCCTTCTCTCTCTCTCTCTCTCTCTCTCTCTCTCTCTCTCTCTCTCTCTCTCTCTCTCTCAGCCCTTTATCGTCCAGTGGAGGGGAAGAGAGGCATGGAGAGAGATTCTCCTGTGAAAGTGGGACTATTCAGGCCACTTACTGGGCTTAGCACAACTATGCTAGTCATTATGGTTTGTTGGTTGGGTTTTTGGGACAGGGTTTCTCTGTGTAGCTTTGACTGTCCTGTAGCTCACTCCGTAGACCAAGCTGGCCTGAAACTCAGAGATCCACCTGCCTCTGCCTCCCAAGTGCTGGGATTAAACCACCCAGTTTTATGTTTTCTCTTTTAAGCTTCAAGGAGGCTGTTCCTTGGTATCAGAGCCCAGCAAAGTGCTCCACTCTTTATAGAGCTCATTATAGCAGAAATAAAGAGCTCATTATAGCAGATAATAATAATAATAATAATAATAATAATAATAATAATAATGAGTGTCTGAGTTCAAATTCCAGCTCTACCACTTAACAGCCATGTCATCTTAACCCAGTTGTGTATTTTCCCGCGCGTCAGCTTCCTTACCTATGGTATGACAGTGGAGGCTTTTGTGCTTACCTTTCCCCTTTTCTTTTCTTATATTGTCTTTATTGTTTTTTGTTTTGTTTTTGAGACAGGGTTTCTTTATGTTTCCCTACATCCCCATGTGCAGGATTCTTAATTGTTTTCTAAGTAGAAATCTTAGAAATCTCTGACCACACCTGTCATTCTTCCTGAGTCATACTGAATACTTTTAATTATGTGTGTATCTGTGTGTAAGTGTGTCCACGTGAGTGCAGAGGTCATAAGAAGGTATCAAATCGCCCAGAGCTGGAGTTAAAGGCAGTCGTGAGCTGTCCAGTGTAGAAGTCGCAGCTGAAGCAGGTCCTGTCCACAAGGACACACTCGTAACCCCTGAGACACCTCACTAGTACTGCCCCTCATCCCACTGAAGCTGCCTGCTGGACATGGTAACATATCCCTAAACCCCAGCACACCACCACTAGAGACGGGAGAACCAGGAGTTCAAAGACAGGCCTGAGACTGAGCTCAATGCCAGTCTGGGCTACATGAGCTCTGCCCAATAGAGAGGAGAAAGCCATCCCGTGTATTCCTCACTGCACTGGAACTCCTTGAATGCAGCTCTGTATCTTTTTGCAGAGCCTAGAGGATGGGACTCTGCTTGGCAGAAAGTAAGCCTCAGTAAACAGTTCTAGAATGAACCCCATAAAGATGTCTATTGTGGGGGCTGTTGGGAGGGCTCGGTAGGTAAGCATTTGCTGCTCTTACAGAAGATCTGGTTCAGTTTCCATCCACCACATGACAGCTCACAACTGTCCTCTCCAGTTCCTGCTCCAATGGATCGGATGCCCTCTGCTGGCCTTGGTGGCCACCAGGCATACACGTGCTGCACACACATACATGAAGGCAAAACACTTAAGGAATTTTTATGTATTTTAGGCATACACTTAACATAATTTTTTTTAAAGAATTGGGTTGTGAAGAAAGATTGGTACCTTTCTGCTCTCTCCTCCATATCCAGCATTCTCCTGGAGTGCAGCCAGCAGACGTAAAGGAAGTTGCTGAGAAGGGTGTACAGACTCTTGTGATTGGCAGAGGAATGAGCGAGGCCTTGAAGGTAGGTTCTAATATCTATAACGTTCCTGAGGATGGGCACTTATCTCTCAGACCTTCCTTCATTAGAGTTCAGCTCTAAATATCACGGCCTCTCATTTGCTGAGCAATACGAGGCCTAGGATGTATAACAGTGTGTCCACTCCACTGTCAGTCCTGGCCTTTCCAAGTCTCTGTGCCCATCCCTGATTGTTCAACTATTCCTCACCAATACCTCTCTTAGGGAATTGCTCACCTTCTGTGGTTATCAGGTCAGTCAGTCATGTGGGTCAACAAAAGGGATCACTCTGGGCAGTGCATTGTTATGTAAATTATCACTATGTGAACATCACATATGCGCACACACAGAGAGAACAGTGGTGCCAGTTGGCTTTGTACTCTTACAGAACCATACTTAAACATGGGGTCCAATTTTGGATGAAAAAGCCATTAAGGAGTACATAACTATAGTTGGTCTTTGAACTTTTGGGCCTTTTGCTTCTACGTCCTGACTGCTAAGGTTACAAGTATACACTGTCACACACAGTTCATGCCATTCTGGGGATTAACTCAGGGTTTCACACATGCTCAGAAGTACTCGACCAACTGAGCTCTCCCTCCGGTCCATCGGTTTAGTTTAGTTTCAACAGGGTCTTCCTTGTATCCCCAACTAGCCTGGAGACTGGTGTAGTCCTCCTGCCTTTCCTTCCATGTGCTGGAGGTAGAAGCATTAGCTGCTGTGTTCAGCTCACTACTTTATGTTTTGATAGGATTTTTTTTTTGGTTCTTTTTTTTTGGTGTTGATGAGTACATGAACCTCATATTAGATGATGCAGACAAGATTCTTTATAAAACAAACAGCTGGGCTGGATCATGCTAAAAGGAGATATTACTTTGCTCTAAAGACAGGAGACTTTGAGAAGGCATACAATGTTTTAAAGTGTCTTCTGATGGGAACACAGTTTGAAACATGTATTCATATTGTTGTGGTGGTCCTTATGTTACTATCATGTAACAATAAGTGCTGTAAGGTTGTTTTGTTACACACAGGAAAGAATGTTAGAATAGGGATGCAGCTTACTTAGGGATTAAGGAAATATAACCTTTCCCCCACCATTTTCTAGTTTTTGCATGAGAAACTCCATTTAGTGGAAGACACATCTTTTTTTTTTTTTTTTTCTTTTGGTTCTTTTTTTTTTCGGAGCTGGGGACCGAACCCAGGGCCTTGCGCTTCCTAGGTAAGCGCTCTACCACTGAGCTAAATCCCCAGCCCCCTTTGATAGGATATTTTATAGTATTCAATTTTGTTTTCTTTCAAGTTATGCTTTTTTGCCATGTTCAGAAAATAAATGTATATTTCATTTGATTTGTAAAATAGGATATACTTATGGTAAAGCATCCAAGAGTCAGTGACTAACTAGAAGTAGAGATGAAAGAGCGCGTCCCTGCAGCCTGTACATAGAATTCATACTGCTCCGGTTCTTTGTATGCATCTGCAGATATGTTTATACTGACACGGATGCACTTGTGCAGACTCAGCCCTGTCATGTTGTGGTGGTTTAAATATGGTTGACCCAGGGAGTGGCACTATTAGGAGGTGTGGCCTTGTTGGAGAAGGCGTGGTCTTGTTGGAGGAAGTGTCCCACTGTAGGGGTGGACTTTTAGACCCTCCTCCTGACCACTTGGGAACCAATCTTAGCAGCCTTCAGATGAAGATGTAGACCTCTCAGTTCCTTTTGCACCGTGCCTGCCTGGGTGCTGCCACCGTGATGATAATGGGCTGAATCTCTGAACCTGTAAGCCAGCCCCAATTAAATGTTGTCCTTAGACGAGTTACCTTGGTCATGGACATGGTGTCGTGTCTGTTCATAGCAATTCAACTCTTATGACAGAAGTTGGTACCAGGAACTGAGGTATTGCTGTGATAGGCCTGACTATGTTCTTGTTTTGAAGAATGTGGATTTTGGAGTTTGGATTTGGAAGGCAATGAAATGCTTTAAGTGAGGTGTAATAGGCTGTCCTAGAAGGAGTATGGAAGACTTTGTCACTAAAAGTGATTTGAACTATGCAGACCTAGTCCAAGTGGCTTCAGTGGAGAATTTCAGTATGTGGCCTATAGACTGTTTTTTGTGGTATTTTGGGGAAGAATGTGGCTGCTTTTTGCCCTTGTCTGAAGAGTCTACCTGAGGCCAAGGTAAAGAAATTTATATTAATTGCATTGTTCTCTGATTAAGTCTCATGAAGATAGTTTTGAACAAGTGTAGCAAGAAAAACTATAAAAATATATGGTTCGAGTAATAATAAAGGGGCACCAGGAAATTAAATGGAGCTGAATCCTGTGTTCAAGGAGGTAAAGAGATT